>NC_089762.1:2307475-2607475 GCF_040412425.1 Macrobrachium rosenbergii
TATATATATATATATATACATATATATATATATATATATATTTATATATATATATATATATATATATATATATATATATATATATATATATATATATATATATATATACATATAATATATATATATATATATATATATATATATATATATATATATATATATATATATATATATATATACAGTGTATATATATGAATGTGTTTTACTGTAATACCACAGTATAATATGAAGATAAACAGGCCCATAAAACATTATTTGGTTGCAACGTTCAAATTGACTCCAGAACCGCGGGACGAAAAGTGCCCTGTATAATTCTGCCACTAATCTGTTTCCTGTGCATTTGCAGTCCGCAGATCTCCACATATCTCCAGCCTCCCCTCTGATAATTTTTATTTAAACAGGGCTGAGTCCTCCAACATTCTTCTGCTCCCATTCTCCCGGGGGTTGTGCGAAGGACATGTCCAAGCCATCCCCATTCCCCTTTCATCATGATCTCATCTACATTCGGGACCAACGTAATTTTCCTCATGTTATCATTTCTCACTCCGTCCCGTCACCTGATTCGATATACTCTCCTTAGAGCTATGTTTTAAAGTCGACAAAATCTTTTAGGTACGTTTTCAGCGGCATACTATGATTCATGTCCGCATAGCAGTAAAGATTGCAATAGACTTTCGTATGGTATTTTGTGCGCGAATTCAGCCTGTTAGAAAATCACTATACACAGCCCGTGCGCATGATTTCGGATGTTGTTCATTTGCCAGCGGTGTAATATAATAAATCATGTCTTCAGTGATCAGTGACTCAGAATCAGAGCGAGAGCAATTAACCCGAATAATGACGTCCGCTTTCGGAGTTGGGGCTTCAACGCTTTTGGCCAACACGGAACTTTCATCTCAAACACGCAGCAGTGTGTTCCCACTTCCTCAGGCTTTCATGTTAGACACTCTCTCTCTCTCTCTCTCTCTCTCTCTCTCTCTCTCTCTCTCTCTCTCTCTCTCTCTCTCTCTCATTTTCGCGCAGGAAAATGACTGAACTGCGTATTAGCAGTGATGCAGTTCTCCCTGGGAGGCTGCGGCAGACCCACGTACATGTGAAGGTTACCTTCATGGTAGTTTATTTTATGAAAGAAAATGAGATTTTTGTTCACAGGTTTTAAAGGAAGAGAAGAGACTTATGCATTTGTGTCAGCACTCATCTGACTATATAGTAATTATTTAGTGTACTAGGCTGCTATTCAGACCTGGACTTAACCGATTGGCCTACTCTGACTTATTTTATATGCACAAACATACACACGCATACTATCTATATATATATATATATATATATATATATATATATGTGTGTGTGTGTGTATACATGCATACACATATACATGCATACATATATATATATATATATATATATATATATATATATATATATATATATATATATATATATATCTTCTCTTTTTATTAGGTGAATTTCTGTTTTAACAGAAAATATTTCATAGTTATACATATACATACATACATGTATATACATATATATTGTATATATGTGTATGTATGTATGTATGTATGTATGTATGTATGTATGTATGGCATGCAGCTCGACCTCTTTCTCCCCTTTGGAGGGTTGGCCCCAAAAGGGCTTTAATCTCCCGATTCTCAGCCAGACTTTTTGGACCAGTTTGCCAGCCACGTGTGCCTCTCGAGCCTGACCCCGCCCCACCTCCGTGACCCAAATCAGCGCGGGTCAAGAGGGACGCAGGGCCATTTTTCAGGCACCAGACTCGTCCTCGTCTACACCGAACATTGAGATGTCACGTGACTGCCTGCAGGACAAAATCTGTCACTGTAGGACAGAAGTTCTCAGTCTTTTTATAGTGATGGCACTCTAACTAATGTAATCATTAGTGGCACCCCTTCTTCATCATCCCACCATACCGCATGAATTAACTTCTTATTTGTTTAATGAATAAAATTATTATTCGTACACAAACCAAAATCAGCACACAGAAATGCAGAGGTATGATGTATAAACAAGGAGTATATCAGAAGAAATAGATAAACTTAAGCGTTATGAATGCAGACAAGGCTCACACTTATAATAATTGTATGAAGACTTCTGCAAACTTTTTTTTTTACAAATGTTCCTTGAGATGATCAAGCCAAGACAAAGTTCATGACAATCTTGCGGCACCCCTAGGCACTCTCTGTGGCACCCAGTTTGAGAATCACTGCTCTAGGAAAACGATCATCGCCGCGTCCTTGCGGATACGAGTAGTGGGAAACAGAACATTTCATTAATTGGGAAAACTCGAAGTGAAAAAAATGGAGGGAGGGAGGGAGCTGCAGGAACCTCCGCCAGTGAATGGGTTTAACGTGACAGCCGTCGACGGCCTGTTGACTGATGTGACCAGTATATTGTTGTCCCATGTTGATGTGAGCGCGACAATAATATCTCTGACGAGCTAAATGCCAGGTGTGCATCGCAACAATCAGGCTTTGTGAATCCCTTTTTTAATAAATCAACAACAGGCCTCATCGAACCCGCTATTTTCTCCACCGTGATCCTCACAAATAGGTATTGAGCGCGTTTCCAGGATTAGTCTTACTTGGTCAATGGGATTCGTCCATATCACGGAGTTGTTGCCAAGTTACGGTTGAAAACTCTTTCGCCTCTTTGTCTTTTATGGCGTGGGTTTGGAACGTTCGGTGCACATAAACAATATTTTTAAGGTATGTAGGAATTTAGATCAATGACGTTTTACCATTTCATTGCTGTGACGAATGACAGAGAAATGAACTTTTTGAATAGAGGAAGAATGTCCAGACGTAGGTTTCCGAGGTGAGAGTTATTTCTGAGTGAATTAGGAAAGAGTTTCCGTAATTATATTTCTGGCAGGTGGAAGGTGACTAATTGTCTTGTACGGATGGAAAGTAAATTAAGTAATTGTAAATCCAGTGGTTGAATACGGCTGTAAAGATGCATCAGATTATCATATGTTGTGTTTTTACACGCTTTTATTTAACTGAACTTTTGTGTCTGTCTGTTTTTTATGTCTGACTATCTGTTTGGGTCAAAACTTGCAACCGGTTTTTGACCCACTTCCACCGAACCAATTTCGCCCAGATTTCGTGTATATGTTCAAAGTCGGTGACAATGCGATATTACAGAAAAAAATCTTTTATTAAATACTACTGCAATTTTATCGTTGTGTAGTATGAAGAAACATATAGCCGAGGGATTGTTTTCTCTTGGGAGTGAAACTTGCAGTGTCCGGACCGTAGATTCGTACACTTTCATAACGCCAAACTAGAGAGGTTGTGAGCAAGCAGTACTTAATCAACTGTCAAACAGTAAAAAAAATCACAAATAAAACTAATTACAAAAAATTTAAACCACGCTTTTATTTCAAAATGCACAAAAAAGTGTAAAGCTTCCTGTGATCCACAATATTAATGGTTCCTCACGCCTAAACATAAAACATGCATGCACGACGCTTGTGCTGACTTATGCCGAAACGTGAGATCGTGGCCGCTTACCTTAACTTGCATATAATTCTATACAGACATGTATTGTACTGTATTGTATTGAAAACGCACTTTATTGATGCAATGTGTATATACAGACATGGGTAAAGAAAGAGCTTCATGGATGCCAAATTTCACGTCTGTAACGCGAATTGTCAAGCAGTTTGTAACAGTGGCGTGTATAGCCTAGGCCTATTCTTAGTGGTTCTCGAGGAAGCTTACCAAGTATAGAACCGAATTACAGGCAAGTCTTTGATAACAATCACTCGAGAGTTGTATTTTGTACTCTTTGGTGCATTTTGAAATAGAAGCGTGGTTTTAAAATTTTTTTAATTAGTTTTATTTAAGAAATGAAATGTTTTTTCACATAAATGCATCTTTAAAGATATCATCTGAAAAAATTAGTTCATGAAACTCTAAATGGAATGAACGAGGTTCATTTGAAATTAGTATTTTTCAATGTTCCGCGTTTGAGGATTTTTTACGCCTTCCAGAACGAATCAGGCGCATTTTGGAAACGACCCTAAATAATGGTTAGTACTCGGCGAAACTTATTTCCCCCCGGCATTGCAAAACAAGAACTCCGATGCAGGGATTGACACATCAGTTGCGCAAATAGATTTCCCGCGTTATAGGAAATAATAATCTAATTGCAAAACCTGACGTTGGTCAGACCAGCAGCAACAAAATCTTCAGACATATGAAACCCACACCAGACATTGCTCATATCCGAAATTCTTTTTTTTTTTTTGGCTGTTCCTTTATTCAAAATCACTTTTCAAAAAGTTCCCAAATATATTTAATTTTTTTATATATATATTATATATTTTTTTTTTATATTGTTATATATATATTATAAAATCACTTTTCTTGAAAAGTAGTCTAACGTGTGTGTATATGGTGTTATTTATATATATATATATATATATATATATATATATATATATATATATATATATATATATATATATATGTGTGTGTGTGTGTGTGTGTGTGTGTGTGTGTGTGTTTTTATGTGTGTTTGAGAGTGACAGAGTTAGGGTGCACGTGATGATGGTTGTAATTGTGTATATTTTCCGCTGAATCTGAGCAATTATATACCAGCATGTTTGGTAAACTGTAATAAAACCTCTTTTAACCTTATCCAAGCTCGGTAACTATGGAACATTACCGGTAAATGTCATTCATCGGCTAAAACTTTTCTCATTTATCGGCATATGATTGCTGTTCTAGCACATTTTCTGTGATGTATATATTATATAATATATGTGTGTGTATATATATATATATATATATACAAGCATACACATGTATATGTATATATATATATATATATATATATATATATATATATATATATATATATATATATATATATATATATATATATATAAGCAAGCGCAAATTCCCATTTAACAAAAAAAGGCCCTTAGATAATTCATTATTTCCGTAGAAAGAGCCCGTGCTTCCTACCAGTGAAACCGCACAAATCTTGCTGATCAAAACGCCCTTATATTCATCCTTTCGATGTCAGCCTTTGCCAGCAGGAAGCGTCCCGCAATGTGGGTGGCTCTGTTGGGAAGATTGATTTCAGATCCCCGAAATGGAAGTTTGAAATGTTCGTCATAACCCCATGCCAGCCGGGATGCATGGGTGGAATAAGACTTAGCGATCAATGGCTCACTGTCAGCGCGGACTTGGGTGTTGAGGGAGAGTAGTTTTCCCACAGCATTTCATGAAGTACATTGTACTCTTTGTTATGTTAATTGCATCAGAAGATTTTTAATGTTAAGCTGCTGTGAGCAAAGTCCAACATCTATACATGCGTAAGTGTGCAGCTAACTTGATGTTTAGGAAAATTAGACCCGATATGCAGTGCACTCATCAGTGCTCTTTCGCAAGAAATTGAGAGCTGTTTAAATTGTCATTTTTCCTTCATCGTTTGGTTTTGTGTCTGGAGCAGCTTTAATCTAAGCTACGAAAAGTTGCTTCAGTTAATCCCTCAAAGACTGTATCTTAAGGCCCGCGTAATCAAATGGAATGTACATACATTATTTTTTATTGGAACCCCTTGTGATAAGTCATTTTTTTCATATATTATTCCATTACTCGTTGAACACTAATTGTCGAGGTAAATGCATTTATCATTTACTTGTATTCCTCTGAGTTGAATCTTGGTAGACTTTTATTTTTTATAACTCGTAATGAATATATTAATCTCTACAGTGACTGATACATCTTATACTTCTTTGAAAAATATCTGGCGATCCAAAATACGCTCTTAGAAGCAAATGTAACCACCGTAACCAGAATCTGGGAAACCGCCTGCAAGGGAAGGCGTCCCCTTATAAGAATGAAATCTTTCAGTTGTTATCAGTAGACAGATCTTTTCCATTTTATAGTCAAGGTCAGGTGCGCCACTCATTGGGCGTTCAGCCTCTGGTCATATCGCATGGAGGAGGAGTAATAGAGTACGTTTGGAGCAAGGTCTCCTTGACATAGAGAAACTCACGTGTGGCTGAACCCTTTCTTAATATTCTGTCCTTATGAGCCAGTCACGATTCATACGTCATTTTACATTTCTTCCTGGAAAAGTTCTATGAATATGTTTACTCGAAGCGCCGACTAGGCAGCGCTGAATTCACTCATTTTTAAAGATGAATTTCGCTATGAAACGTTAATGCGGTGTAGAGCTGGTTATATATATATATATATATATATATATATATATATATATATATATATATATATATATATATATATATATATATATATATATATATATATATATATGTATGTATATATATATATATATATATATATATATATATATATATATATATATATATATATATGGTTTGAAATACAGTTTTCCAGTTTTCATGTGTTCAGTGGCACCTAACAAATGTACCTTACATGGTTATCATTGCATGTCATCCGCCACACTAATTTTGCTATTTTCGTATTTTGTAGTCGGCGAAAAAAAGCCTACTAAAAAATAGTAAACTTCACGTCTGAATAGGGGAAGCAAACAGCTATAGCAGCATTTTTATAGCTTGTGCAGGAATACTTTACCGACGCGGTCTGTTATAAGATAGCAGACAAAAGACGGTACTTGCTTGTTCGTCAAACTACGTATACGATCAACAATTAAACCCGCTTCTAACAAGGTTCATTACTTCGCTGTGTCTTTTTTCAAAAGTTAAGTCTTCCTCCGGCCATGATTTGCTGTTGTCACTGATAGAACGACGCCAGACACAAATTTGAAGGCCTTATCACTGCTCTACGTAGGTACTTTTTAGGTTCACTTTGAATCACGCCGTCAAAAAATCGGCACAGATTCAGATCACAATATGAGAGAGAGAGAGAGAGAGAGAGAGAGAGAGAGAGAGAGAGAGAGAGAGAGAGAGAGAGAGAGGATGATAAAATGGCGATGCATTTTCCATGAAGAATCTCTACTGGGAAAAATAGGAAGGGGAGAGCGAACTAAAAACGCGACGGTTTAAAGTCCCCCTCTGTTTGGCTGAATGGAAAAACATATTTATGGCAAAAAAAAAAAAAAAAAAAAAAGAGAATTCCAAATCGGTTTCTATCCCTTTTTTTTTATAGTTCCGTAAACAACTGCTAAAAAGATTTCACTTTGTTTTCTAATGAACCTTTCACTCACGGGATGAAAATATCCTCCACAACCACGGCTGGGGGTTTGAAAAATGAGTTATTTTTCCGATTTCACGGTCATTTTGCCATGCTTGAAGTACTGCGTCTCAAAAATGTTTTGTGTGTCTATAAAAATCGAGTAATCCAGGTAAATGGCTTTTTTTTTTTATCGTTCTAGCTGTTATTTAAAAGCCCTCACGCCCTCTGATTCATATAGGCCAACCTAGAAAAATTAATTATTATTATTATTATTATTATTATTATTATTATTATTATTATTATTATTATTATTATTATTGTTAACTTCTCGATTAAAACTATACATTTCAATTTAATCCTGAATTTTGATTGCATTTATATTCGTCATTTTTTTTAGTGATGGAAGTACGACCTTCTGAAATCATATCTGTCTGCTTTTGACGCTATGACGAATTGAAAGAAAAGGCAAAGGAACATTGCAAAGAATATATTACTTTGTTTGTTTTTATCATCGTTAATGATGAGGACCGCGCATTCGGATGAAAAGACTCTTGAGAGTAAAATTCCCGTTGGAGATGAGGCCAGTTAGACACTGGGGTAATGACAGTTGTTTATTTCAGATCTAAAAACCGTTTTTTTAGAAGATAAATTCACTAGTAAAAGAAGACATATCCTTATATCAGTTACAAAAAGTGCATACCATCGTAGAAGAACAGACCAATGTGTGATAGAATTTTCTTTAAGACGGGAAAAAAGTTCTTTAAGCAAATAGAACTGAAAGAGATCTATACGGACTGAAAACCTCAAAGACCATTATATTCATCACGACAAGACGTTGCAAAAGATTTAAATGGAAACTGAATACACTTCATTTGACAAAGGACGCCAACTATTGCAGAGTGGTATCATCAAGACGAGAATACCTGGAGAAAAGATCTTCAGCGTTGTATTTGCTTTGACCTGGTGATATATTCTTTCAGCTTCACTTTTTGAAAATAAAAAAAATAAGAAAAAAAACTGCATATCTGACTGCAGGACAAGAGTGGATAAGTATTTGAGACACTTCGTGAATCCTAAAAAAAAAAAAAAAGAATATTCTAAAGTAGAAAAGGAATATTCTAAAAGAAGCAATTATTTTGGAACTCCAGAACGGTAAACTTATTTGAAACGCCTCCCATCAGGATAGAAAAAATGAAGCATTCATATATCATCAACATTTTGCTGACAAAAAGTGGAAACTCATCTCTATATTTCATGGCACAATAGATCAAGAATAAAACATCAAAGATTACCGAAAGGTCGCTGGGTCATGCCGGATCAGTACCAGTAACTGGAAACGCTCAAAAAAGCATGACAAAGGCTCAAGTGAAACAGATTAGGAGCGGGGTGGGGGGGCGGCCAGCTCTCCTGGGAAACCAGTGGCTGGGTGGGTGGCTTGGTGGGGGCTCTAATAAAAAAAAATCGTAGGACAAAATGGTGTATGGTTGACCCTTTCGCTCTATTAAACAAGTAAACTTGATAGTCTCGTATCGGAGAGAACCGTAAAATTATAGAAGGGCTCGTGACTATCTAGAATGGAAAGGCACAAACTCGCCAGGACAGTAGATTTGTAATTCTCTCTCTCTCTCTCTCTCTCTCTCTCTCTCTCTCTCTCTCTCTCTCTCTCTCTCTCTCTCTCTCTCTCTCTTTAACAAAATCGTCTTATTCTCCTTGAAATCATGGCTGAAATCAAAGCAAAAAAAGGCAATTGAAAGATCTCTCTGGATCAGACAAAGCATATTCCAGGAGTGGAATTAGGTTACACGTTGCGCCTCCAGTTCGCGCGAAGTGATTACCATTTCAAATGAAACGATAGTCATCACAATAAGCGTGAAATACGGACCATCTTCATGAGAATAAGTCTGAAGTTTTGCTCGTCGCAAACTTCAGTATAGGCCAGCAACTACAGGTGATCATTTCCAGGCCTTTTGAGAACTTGCTGAAGTTTGCGGTTGCGACAGTCTCCACTCCAAGGAACGCTCACTGAACTTTAATCTTTTAATGTTTAATAATGGAGGCCACTTTCCAAACTATCACATAACAGCAGATTCTTCAGACCTTTCAATCTTCCACCGTCCATATTAATAATTTCAGTTTTCTGGAAAAGAAAGCTGTTGAGATGGCTATTTGTCAGTCCGTCCGCACTCTTTCTGTCCGCCCTCAGATCTTAAGAACTGCTGAGGCTAGAGGGCTGCAAATTGGTACGTTAATCATCCACCCTCCAATCATCAAACATACCAAATTGCAGCCCCCTAGCCTCATTAGTTTTTATTGTATTTAAGGTTAAAGTTAGCCATGATCGTGCGTCTGACAACGCTTAGGTGCCAACAACACAGGCCACCAACGGGCCGTGGGTGAAAGTTTCATGGGCCGCGGCTGAGAGTTTCATAGCATTATACGCTGTACAGAAAACTCGATTGCGCTGAAGAAACTTTGGCGCATTTTTTACTTTTTTCTTGTTGATTTTTCTAGTAGGACAATGTACACATACGTATATTTATATATTTTTTTCTGAACTTTCTCCATAATATTCAGAGTCGATGAGCGAATAGCAAAAATTTTTCCAGAAACTTTCAAAGCAAAACAGTTGCTTTCCACAGGTATACTCAGTCACAGCCAAGAGTAAAGGAGGCAACTAGAACTTGAAGAACACTAAATGATTAAAAGTTTGTTTCCTTTTACGTATTTACTCTCAGCTTCGTTTTTACTCCTCGTGTTTTGGAGATAACAAACATGTAAAAGATGCTCCTTTTTTTACTCTTGTTTTGGAGATAACAAAGCTGTAAAAGATTATCCTTTTTTTACTCCTAATGTTTTGAAGATAACACACATATAAAAGATGCTCCTTTTTTACTCATGTTTTAGAGATAACAAGCTGTAAAGGATGCTCCTTTTTTACTCCTACTGTTTTGGAGTTAACAAAGCTGTAAAAGATGCTTCTTTTTTTACTCCTAATGTTTTGGAGATAACAACGCTGTAAAAGATGCTCCTTTTTAACTCCTAATGTTTTGAAGTTAACAAAGCTGTAAAAGATGCTTCTTTTTTTTACTCCTAATGTTTTGGAGTTAACAACGCTGTAAAAGATGCTCCTTTTTTCACTCCGTGTTTTGGAGTTAACAAAGCTGTAAAAGATGCTCCTTTTTAACTCCTAATGTTTTGAAGTTAACTAAGCTGTAAAAGATGCTTCTTTTTTTTACTCCTAATGTTTTGGAGTTAACAAAGCTGTAAAAGATGCTCCTTTTTTTACTCCTAATGTTTTGGAGTTAACAACGCTGTAAAAGATGCTCCTTTTTTCACTCCTCGTGTTTTGGAGTTAACAAAGCTGTAAAAGATGCTCCTTTTTTCACTCCTCGTGTTTTGGAGTTAACAAAGCTGTAAAAGATGCCCCTTTTTTCACTCCTAATGTTTTGGATTTAACAAAGCTGTAAAAGATGCTCCTTTTTTCACTCCTATGTTTTGGATTTAACAAAGCTGTAAAAGATGCTCCTTTTTTCACTCCTAATGTTTTGGAGTTAACTAAGCTGTAAAAGATGCTCCTTTTTTCACTCCTAATGTTTTGGATTTAACAAAGCTGTAAAAGATGCTCCTTTTTTCACTTCAAATGTTTTGGAGATAACAAAGCTGTAAAAGATGCTCCTTTTTTCACTTCAAATGTTTTGGAGATAACAAAGCTGTAAAAGATGCTCCTTTTTTACTCCTAATGTTTTGGAGTTAACTAAGCTGTAAAAGATGCTCCTTTTTTCACTCCAAATGTTTTGGAGTTAACAAAGCTGTAAAAGATACTCCTTTTTTTTTACTCCTAATGCTTTGGAGTTAACTAAGCTGTGAAAGATGCTCCTTTTTCCACTCCTAATGTTTTGGATTTAACAAAGCTGTAAAAGATGCTCCTTTTTTCACTTCAAATGTTTTGGAGATGATAAAGCTGTAAAAGATGCTCCTTTTTTACTCCTAATGTTTTGGAGTTTACAAAGCTGTAAAAGATACTCCTTTTTTTTACTCCTAATGCTTTGGAGTTAACTAAGCTGTAAAAGATGCTCCTTTTTTCACTCCTAATGTTTTGGAGTTAACAAAGTTGTAAAAGATGCTCCTTTTTCACTCCTAATGTTTTGGATTTAACAAAGCTGTAAAAGATGCTCCTTTTTCACTTCAAATGTTTTGGAGATAAAGCTGTAAAAGATGCTCCTTTTTTACTCCTAATGTTTTGGAGTTTACAAAGCTGTAAAAGATACTCCTTTTTTTTACTCCTAATGCTTTGAAGTTAACTAAGCTGTAAAAGATGCTCCTTTTTTCACTCCTAATGTTTTGGAGTTAACAAAGTTGTAAAAGATGCTCCTTTTTTCACTCCTAATGTTTTGGATTTAACAAAGCTGTAAAAGATGCTCCTTTTTTCACTTCAAATGTTTTGGAGATAACAAAGCTGTAAAAGATGCTCCTTTTTTACTCCTAATGTTTTGGAGTTTACAAAGCTGTAAAAGATACTCCTTTTTTTTTACTCCTAATGCTTTGGAGTTAACTAAGCTGTAAAAGATGCTCCTTTTTTCACTCCTAATGTTTTGGAGTTAACAAAGTTGTAAAAGATGCTCCTTTTTTCACTCCTAATGTTTTGGATTTAACAAAGCTGTAAAAGATGCTCCTTTTTTCACTTCAAATGTTTTGGAGATAACAAAGCTGTAAAAGATACTCCTTTCTTACTCCTAATGTTTTGGAGTTTACAAAGCTGTAAAAGATACTCCTTTTTTTTACTCCTAATGCTTTGGAGTTAACTAAGCTGTAAAAGATGCTCCTTTTTTCACTCCTAATGTTTTGGAGTTAACAGAGTTGTAAAAGATGCTCCTTTTTTCACTCCTAATGTTTTGGATTTAACAAAGCTGTAAAAGATGCCTTTTTCACTTCAAATGTTTTGGAGATAACAAAGCTGTAAAAGATGCTCCTTTTTTACTCCTAATGTTTTGGAGTTTACAAAGCTGTAAAAGATACTCCTTTTTTTTTACTCCTAATGCTTTGGAGTTAACTAAGCTGTAAAAGATGCTCCTTTTTTCACTCCTAATGTTTTGGAGTTAACAAAGTTGTAAAAGATGCTCCTTTTTTCACTCCTAATGTTTTGGATTTAACAAAGCTGTAAAAGATGCTCCTTTTTTCACTTCAAATGTTTTGGAGATAACAAAGCTGTAAAAGATGCTCCTTTTTTCACTCCTAATGTTTTGGAGTTAACAAAGTTGTAAAAGATGCTCCTTTTTTCACTCCTAATGTTTTGGATTTAACAAAGCTGTATTACAAAAGATGCTCCTTTTTCACTCCAAATGTTTTGGATTTAACAAAGCTGTAAAAGATGCTCCTTTTTTACTCCTAATGTTTTGGAGTTAACAACGCTGTAAAAGATGTTCCTTTTTTTCACTCCTAATGTTTTGGATTTAACAAAGCTGTAAAAGATGCTCCTTTTTTCACTCCTCGTGTTTTGGAGTTAACAAAGCTGTAAAAGATGCTCCTTTTTTTCACTCCTAATGTTTTGGATTTAACAAAGCTGTAAAAGATGCTCCTTTTTTTCACTCCTAATGTTTTGGATTTAACAAAGCTGTAAAAGATGCTCCTTTTTTCACTCCTCGTGTTTTGGAGTTAACAAAGCTGTAAAAGATGCTCCTTTTTTTCACTCCTAATGTTTTGGATTTAACAAAGCTGTAAAAGATGCTCCTTTTTTCACTCCAAATGTTTTGGAGTTAACAAAGCTGTAAAAGATGCTCCTTTTTCACTCCAAATGTTTTGGATCTAACAAAGCTGTAAAAGATGCTCCTTTTTTTCACTCCAAATGTTTTGGAGTTAACAAAGCTGTAAAAGATGCTCCTTTTTTCACTCCAAATGTTTTGGAGTTAACAAAGCTGTAAAAGATGCTCCTTTTTTCACTCCAAATGTTTTGGAGTTAACAAAGCTGTAAAAGATGCTCCTTTTTTTACTCGTGTTTTGGAAATAACACACCTATAAAAGATGCTCCTTTTTTACCCATGTTTTGGAGATAACAAAGCTGTAAAAGATGCTCCTTTTTTTCACTCCTAATGTTTTGGATTTAACAAAGCTGTAAAAGATGCTCCTTTTTTCACTCCTCCTGTTTTGGAGTTAACAAAGCTGTAAAAGATGCTCCTTTTTTTCACTCCTAATGTTTTGGATTTAACAAAGCTGTAAAAGATGCTCCTTTTTTCACTCCAAATGTTTTGGAGTTAACAAAGCTGTAAAAGATGCTCCTTTTTCACTCCAAATGTTTTGGATTTAACAAAGCTGTAAAAGATGTCCTTTTTCACTCCAAATGTTTTGGAGTTAACAAAGCTGTAAAAGATGCTCCTTTTTTCACTCCAAATGTTTTGGAGTTAACAAAGCTGTAAAAGATGCTCCTTTTTTCACTCCTCGTGTGTTGGAGTTAACAAAGCTGTAAAAGATGCTCCTTTTTTTACTCGTGTTTTGGAAATAACACACCTATAAAAGATGCTCCTTTTTTACCCATGTTTTGGAGATAACAAAGCTGTAAAAGATGCTCCTTTTTTCACTCCAAATGTTTTGGATTTAACAAAGCTGTAAAAGATGCTCCTTTTTCACTCCAAATGTTTTGGAGTTAACAAAGCTGTAAAGATGCTCCTTTTTCACTCCAAATGTTTTGGAGTTAACAAAGCTGTAAAAGATGCTCCTTTTTCACTCCTCGTGTTTTGGAGTTAACAAAGCTGTAAAAGATGCTCCTTTTTTACTCGTGTTTTGGAAATAACACACCTATAAAAGATGCTCCTTTTTACCCATGTTTTTTGAGATAACAAAGCTGTAAAAGATGCTCCTTTTTTTCACTCCTAATGTTTTGGATTTAACAAAGCTGTAAAAGATGCTCCTTTTTTCACTCCTCGTGTTTTGGAGTTAACAAAGCTGTAAAAGATGCTCCTTTTTTTCACTCCTAATGTTTTGGATTTAACAAAGCTGTAAAAGATGCTCCTTTTTCACTCCAAATGTTTTGGAGTTAACAAAGCTGTAAAAGATGCTCCTTTTTCACTCCAAATGTTTTGGATTTAACAAAGCTGTAAAAGATGCTCCTTTTTTCACTCCAAATGTTTTGGAGTTAACAAAGCTGTAAAAGATGCTCCTTTTTTCACTCCAAATGTTTTGGAGTTAACAAAGCTGTAAAAGATGCTCCTTTTTTCACTCCTCGTGTTTTGGAGTTAACAAAGCTGTAAAAGATGCTCCTTTTTTTACTCGTGTTTTGGAAATAACACACCTATAAAAGATGCTCCTTTTTTACCCATGTTTTGGAGGTAACAAAGCTGTAAAAGATGCTCCTTTTTTTACTCCTAATGTTTTGGATTTAACAAAGCTGTAAAAGATGCTCCTTTTTTTCACTCCTCATGTTTTGGAGATAACAAATCTGTAAAAGTTGCTCTTTTTTTATTACTCATGTTTTGGAGGTAACAAAGCTTTAAAAACCTCATATAAATGAAAGACCCTGTGGGACTCGCGGTTAAAGCGCTGCGGTGCCTATTAATTCAGAGGGGAAGCATTGTCAGATTGCATCACAAAATGCTCGCCAGAAAAATTGGGATGCGTCTGTTATCAGAATTAAGATCTTTAATTTTCCGTCCCTACATTCTTCTTATCTTGTTTTTCATAACTTCTACTTTAACGAATATTTTCTCTGAATAAGAGAGAGAGAGATGTAGACATTTGAAACGGATCGTATATTTTCCGCTTTTCGCAAACAAAAAGATCTCGTAAATCAGTAGTGCAATATTCATGTCGTACGCCGTACTAACCACGTATTATGTATTAATAGTATGCATAAATATACATGTATCAATATTTTTTATCATTTATTGCGTACATTGTCATTTCTTTATAGAAGAGTACCCAAATAACAAATCTGCCTAGTTTTCGTAAAAATAAAGTCTGATTCGTATATAATGTTAAGGGTTTCATACGAGAAAGTTCAAAGCGAGGCATTAGTCTATTGAAGAATGTTATTAGAAAGCGTAAACATTGAAAGTGGAAAGAGAGACAGCAGTGGGGGCAGATTATTTGGGGCCTAAAAGCATTAAACGATGCGGGGTGTTAGGAATATAGAAAGTCAAAAAACAACATTTACTCTTTGACACTTGATGCCTTTAGATGTCACAGATTTTTACTGTCCACTCTCCACACACAATGGAGCAATAAAAGTCAGAAACTCGTCAGCATCATATCAATCAACACACGCACACACACACACACACACACACACACACACATATATATATATATATATATATATATATATATATATATATATATATATATATATGAATATCGGGTAAGCAGCATGAGCATCTGTGGACTGAATCACGCGCGGGCAACTAGTTAGATTTCATTTCTTCCCATTTTTACTCTGCAAATTCAGCAAGTAGCTATTGGTTTTACTAGTTGATCATTGAATATGACCGTCTTTCTTGAAAAGAAATTATGAATGAAATCTGCATTAAGAAATTGCGCTGCTTTGCGTTCAAAACTCTTGTTCCAGTATCATAGTAATAACAAGTATTATACCTGTAGCTGTAAAGTTCTGTTACTATTTTCACTAGCTAAGCAATGAAAGCCTGCAATTAAAAGCATTTTTAAGAGTTATCATTTCCACATTTCTAATTGACATCTACGGTTCTACAAACAGACACACACCTTTTCAGTGCTATGATTTTAAAGAATCAAACGTACTTTCGTATATCTGTTCATATAAATTGTTATGATGAGGATGAAACACGATTGACAGTTCATCCTTAGTAAGAAACCCGATCCAGTATTAAATTTGATTCAAGAAAATAACTTGCGATATGATTTCATACGTGATTTTAATATATGATGACCTATTTTTGTGAGAATGATGTGCTTTTATTACTATACAAAATCATGATCAAAATAGCGAGACACATGATATATCTGTGAAAACGCATATGATATCTTATGAAGTGCTCCAAGGTAACTGTTTTCCTGGAGAGCAAAAATACTATAGTTATTCCGCTCGTTGTAATGACACTTTTCTCATTTTGAAGGGTGGAATGTGCGAGTAGTAGTACTGTCTTCGATGAACACGATACCTTTAGGAGAGAGAGAGAGAGAGAGAGAGAGAGAGAGAGAGAGAGAGAGAGCGAGCTACTTTACGATGTTTATGAGGGATGACTGTATGCGCGCTGACAATATCTGATTTGCAACCAGTACAAGTTATATATCTTCTGGTAGTTACAGATTTACGAATACTCAATTCAGCTTACATGGATGATTGGTGCCACTATTTCATTCTATCGTGAGTTGTTTTCACAGACTAAACTCCTACTTTCAGAAGCTCAATACCGAACTGTATTAATATATATATAAGCTCGCTAAATTAAATGTTCACCAATAACTCTTAAGAAACCACGTCACCTCTGGAGCGCAATGATGCCTGAGCAGGTCACACAAGTTGGGCAAAAAGAAGCTGTTTGCTGGAAGTGTAAGCGACGACCGAAGAACCTAAAAGACCAGATAATTCTAACATGAACATCATTACTTCTCTGAAACATTCGTGACCGGAAAGAAAGAAATTGTAATTTCTTTCAACACGGCGAATCTTACGCTCTTTTCCGGCATATTCATTGGCTTTCTCCGCAAACACCTGCCTCGGTATTCAGCCACAGAGTGCGGATGAATGCAGCGTTTTCCATTTGACAGATGTTCTAAGGTACCACATCTTGTCCCTTTTTTGCAAAGTGTCGAATATGCATTTTTTTATTTATTTAATTTTTTTCTAGTTATCCGCACCGACGGTGATTTCATTATCGATTTCTGGGTTCAGCTAAGTATAAGTGTAACTCTGTCACATTCCAGGACGTCTGGTGAAAGAGACACACTTGATACGTAGCTGAAACGGGATAAAATTAGTGATAAAATCACCGTCGTTGCAGAAACAAAACAAGTGAATAAAAGTGCCGAAGTTTCTTCGGCTCAATCGAGTTTTCTGTACAGCCGCTGCTGCGCATAACCAAGGCCACCGAAAATGGATCTATCTTTCGGTGGTCTCGGTATAATACTCTGTGGGCCACGGCCCATGAAACTTTAACCACGGCCCGGTGGTGGCATATCCTACATCGTTGCCAGAAGCACGATTACGGCTAACTTTAGCCTTAAATAAAATAAAAACTACTGAGGCTAGAGGGCTGTTTTTGGTATGTTTGATGATTGGAGGGTGGATGATCAACATACCAATTTGCAGCCCTCTAGCCGCAGTAGTTTTTGAGATCTGAGGGCGGACAGAATAAAGTGCGGACGGACAGACAGAGCTGGCACAACAGTTCGAAACTAATCTCTCTCTCTCTCTCTCTCTCTCTCTCTCTCTCTCTCTCTCTCTCTCTCTCTCTCTCTTCCAATAGCTTGGTGGTAGCGCGTTTAGCTCACAACTGGACGACCCGCGTTCGAATTTCGAACAGGGCGAAGAGGGACAGATGGGCGCGTTCCCCCCCAAAAAAAAACATTCCATTGCGCCTCTGATGAATGACGGACCTGGTTATTGGACAACTGTTGTGGGTTGTATCTAATGTGGAACGGTATGGATTGGACGAGATGATCTTCATCCTACAGGAATGAAACCGTACATTAAAGAGTCCTAAGATTCTCTCTCTCTCTCTCTCTCTCTCTCTCTCTCTCTCTCTCTCTCTCTCTCTCTCTCTCTCATCCCAAATAATTTCATTCGTTTTGTGGGCCCTAAATAAGATTATCCAATTTGTCCTTATGAATATCCATTACATATTTATGAAATACAATATTAAATATATATGAAACGCGTCAGTGTTAAGCGTAGGGCGTTGCGCCCGATGAGAGTAAAATGGCCTTAATGAAAAGCAGATCGTCTTGTCGGCCAGATTAGTTAACGATGCCTGTACAAACTGACCTCCATTTCTATCCTGAATTGTCTTATTGGATGCAATGTTGAAATGCGGCGTTAGAAAGCTTTTGCGTAAATTCAGCATCATTAGCTCTGCCAATATTATTTTAAGCGTGATAAGGTTTGCTGGCAACGTCCTCTCCTAAATTGAATCGCCCAAACCTTGCGTCTACCGGCTCAGAGGGAAACCTCATTAGGCCGGGTACCTTCGGAGTTAAAAAGGGAGATTGCTCGGTAATATTGGTAATATTCGAAATGAGAAACGTTATGAGCGGCGAGCCACTTAACGCGATAGTACTTAGGGAATCAGATGTTACAAGGCATATATATATATATATATATATATATATATATATATATATATATATATATATATATATATATGTATGTATGTATGTATATAAGCGATCTCATGATATTTGACGGATGAGTTCATATAAAATCTTGTTCTGTTAACGTCATCGCTTCTCCAGAAAGAGACGTGCCTTGTCAGTTATATTTTATTTCCTCTTAACGTATATTCGGAGGTACAAGTGGATGGGTGTCATGTTTGATAAACTTATAATTATTAGAAAATGCAGTAGAAATAGTGTCACAGACGTCGCAGTTCTAAAGAATGATTCTTCGGATTAAAAAAGTTTTTTTTAGATAAAGTGACGTAAAAAGAGGGATGTAATCCAAAATAGAGGTAAGAAACGCACAGAGAGAGAGAGAGAGAGAGAGAGAGAGAGAGAGAGAGAGAGAGAGAGAAGGCAGCATGGTACCCAGACCTTCAGCCTCATCTCTGTCTCATTCCTTTTTGGTAATTGATTGTGAAAATAGGTTTCTTTTCCATCCCATTTCCTACAGTTTTTCTGAGACCTAGACTTTCGAGAGCGGATGTTCGCTCTTGGCATTATATACAGACATACACACAAAATACACACATACTACACATGAACACTCGCACATACATACATATACATACATTACATATATATAATATATATATATATATATATATATATATATATATATATATATATATATATATATATATAAATATACACATACATACGTACATGCAATATGTATGTATGCATATAATGCTCAGAACATTCGCTCTCGAAAGGCAAGTTCTCTGGAAAAAATGGTTCGGGATAAGTTGGTCTAATGGATTCCATCATAAATGAAGGCTGAAACTAAGAAAAATGTGTGATATATCTTGCCAAGTTTATTCAAATGTTCATCCAGTGGAAATTCATGTAGTAATCCTATTTGCTTGAAACTGGAAGACTCGCCGTAGCCGCTGAGGTAAGGATTTTTGCAAAACTGGGTCACAGAAAATTCGGTTTGAGGATTTTGCCTCGTTAATTTTAGAGCGTGATCGAGCCATAAGCAAGAGATTAAAAAAAAACCCGCCCTTTGATCATTACTGACGTCATTTTGCCCCGTCCTCCCAACACGCAGTTCGCGTTTTTCTTATTTTTTCGTTTCAAGGGGCGTTTTTCCACGGCGCATCTTTTTCTACTCTGGTAAGTGACTCTTATTTCTTTCAGTGAGTTAATGAATTTCCAGGTATTAGGGTTTTTACGTGCAGAATGAAATCATTCTTAGAATTCTTGGTGTTTATGTAACAGAGTTTTTTTGGGGCGGATGGTTTATAACATCGACAGTGCAAAGTAACATACAGACTGGCTTTTTCTTTTGCCTTATCTCCGGATTTCGATTGTGCACTTTCGTTCGAAGAATATGATGAACTTAACTGACGCCGAATCATCCTGACAGAGATTCTCAAAGGCACTGGGAAAATGTTACGAAACTTAAACTAAAGAATAAAAAAAAATACGAAGAGCGAAAACTTTTTTTATTAGTTATGGTCCATCTTAAGACCAAGTTTCGGTCCGAACTTCGACAAAAGTCAAACAATCACTGAGTTGCGGCACAGTTTGGAAAGTCTTCATGAACGAAGTGCTCTTTCAAAATCTAGCATAGTTCCCTCGAAATATGAATCTGGTAACTTATCTTTTGAGTAAAGGGACCATTACCTAATGCTTTGTCATCCGTGACTGCAGTGTTGCCAGAGAATGTCTGAGGAAAAAATTGAGTGTTTTAATCCCCATGCTGGAAGCTGCGCCGTTATATTTGTCAGAAAAATACTGTCATTTATGCTCAAAGTTTTTCTTATTCGTGATGTGGATATTTGAATATGTGCACAAGAATTGCAGCGCGTAATATTCTGAAACTTTTTTTTTCTTGTTCAGCTCTGGACATATGAAAACTTAACAATAATAGATTTCATCATAAATTAAAAGTGTCATTCCCTCGTTATTAAGTAAATTTTTGCTAGTATATACAATAATGAATTCAAAATCATCATAGGTAAAAGTTGAACGTTTTCATTTAAAGCGTCATTTATTACCAAAGAAGTTGCGTTTTCCATTGATATGGTTATTGGTTCATAACTAAAAGTCATATAAAGGGCTCCAGTTGGCACTGTGAGAATTTGCTTTGCCTGGTTCTATTTACTAATAGGAGTGGTTTAACCACGACTCAGAGATAGTGAGATAAGTTCTTTACAGAGTTAATTTACTTAGAAATAAAAAAAAAACAATTCCAGACCAAGTTTTCTGGGACGAAACTTATGTATGTGTTTATATATATATATGTGTGTGTGTTTGTATGTATGTATGTATACTATATGTATATATATATATATATATATATATATATATATATATATATATATATATATATATATATATATATATATATATATATATATACAACCGAGAGAGAAAGAGAAGTTACACAAATTACAAATAACCTATACACATAAAATATGTACATATTAAATATTTGAAGATCTGGTATAGCAGTAAATGAAAGTTGAACTTGTTTCACTCCAATAACATGCCTTAATAAAAATGAAAGCCCTCGTTGTTTTTTTCGTTGAAAACAGTATTGCTCAGAGTGAGAAATTACAGACTGGTTGTTTTCTTACCAATGAAAAAGATGAAAGAATGATCAGTCTAAAAGAGACTTCAATTCGGGAGTGACAAAAATATCAGGAGCCAAACTGATATTTTTCTCATAATTAATTATTTTCCCCTAACTCGAAAAAACTGTAAAGTGATCACTTTTGCATCCATACTTCGACAGCTGTATCGTGGATGAACCCCTGTGCAGGAAACTTCTGCAACATGAGCCGCTTCATACACCTGCACGAGAGGTCCATCAGCAACACGTTGAGTCACACACACACACATACATACAATAAGCCTGTCTTGAATAGACTCCAGTGCCTTCCAAATTACAGTAGTAGCATTTAACGAAAAAATGTAGTATAAGCGTCCGAGAGCAGGGGATTGTAAATCTACGGAATTCTCCCGCCAGATTTCAGTTACTCTATTAACACACAATAAGCCGTCCTGAACAGACCTCCAGTGCCTTCCAAATTATGGTAGTAGCATTTGGCGAAAAAAATGTATAAGCTCCAGAGAGCAAGGAATTTTAAATCTACGGAATTCTCCCGCCAGATTTCAGTTACTCTATTAACACACAATAAGCCTGTCTTGAACAGACCTCAGTGCCTTCCAAATTATGGTAGCATTTAGCGAAAAAAATGTGTAAGCGTCAGAAAGCAGGGAGTTTTAAATCTACGGAATTCTCCCGCCAGATTTCAGTTACTCTATTACTTGACCCAACATAAATATGTTAACTCTGTAAGAGGATGTTAGGATGTCATTCGAAGCAGGCCCTTCATAGTTAAAAAAAAAAAATGTTAAACTGGTTTTATTCGAAGAATTCATGAAATGTGCAGTATATAGTAAAAGTTCCTCTTCAGGCAGGACAACCAAATTCCTTGAACTAAACAGAAAGTTTGACTTAACTTATAAATGACCATGGAAAATAATTCTAGTCTACATTACTTCCACTAATAATATCCCAAGGAGCAAGAGATTGTCTACACAATAAAAAAAGTAAACTATGAAAACACTGCAGTCAAACAGAAAAGCGTGACCCGCGCCTACCTTGGGCTTTCGTCTGCGGGTCAGGCGAGCGTGAGGTGCTGGTGATTGGTGGGTGCGGGAGGCGGCAGCAGAGAGGCGGTCTCGTCTGTGGACGACAACAGGGCGCACTAACCAACTCGTCGTCACCGCTGGACGTCCCGCCTTTTATACCCTCGCTTCGGTTGCCTGAGCACAATATGGTAACTCCTCGTGGTATCGACATTTCGGCATTTGGACAACATTTGTTGATTTCGCTGTGATTCTCGGTGGTTTCAGATAGCCCTCACAGGGTGGATTCACTTTCTGATTGTTCCTTATTGCATTCAGTTGCTTTGATAGTCGTGCGCGAGGGATGCTTGGAGGAAAAACAGATACCAGATTAAGTTCTCGTATGCCTTGAATAGGATGTTTCTTTTATCCTTAAGAACTGGCAAGGACGTTCGTTCGTGGCATCTCGAAAGATAATTCATGCGTATATCTTTTGGAATTTATACCCTCTTATAGTCTACCCAGCGTGCTTGGTCAAAGGAGGTTCTCGGGGGGTGAAAGAGCGATGCCAAATGTACTTTCCTCATTGTACAAGTAAGGCTATTGAAGACTCCCTTTGGAGTCTATAAAAAAAAGGCTTTATTTAAGAAACACGTCTCATTGTAACTGAGGGCAGTTTTATGATGATAATATTGTTAGAAATAGAATACGAAAATATCAATTGAGACAATGTGACACCGCTTTCCTCGCGTGCTGCTATATCTGTGTTTACCCTAAGGCGATGGTGAGGAAGAAACAATTGTAGTTTTCGGACATTAGCCTTGGATTAACCCATTCCACGAAAGGACCTCTAGGCCAACACAAGGAACAATGGATATCTCTCCAAAACGAAGCGTCAGCCCTCAAACAAATGAATAATAAATTAATGAGCCCTTTCATTCCTAAAAGTAGACCAATGTGACTTCAAATAATAAAATGATAAAGCATAGCAAAACTATGGCATAAAATAATGAAAATTAATAAATACTGTACTTACATTTAAAAATAAAAGAAATCTGATCTGCGAAAGAGAGAGAGAGGAGAGCATTTCCAATGCACAGATTATTTTTCAAACGACATTTGTGCGATCGTGAAACAACCTCGACAGTACGTAAAATGCAAGAAAAAAAGGCAGAGAAACGAAAGAAAAACTCCACTGATAAAAAGAAGACAAACGAGACCAATAATTACTAAAAGAAATGTGAAAAAACCCAGCAGTCCAAAATTATGAACTGACATTTAAAGGAGGGAGAGAGTTACCTGGTGACAGTTAACATTTAAATTTCATTTCATTTGTGACCACATATCTTCATTTATGATAATAACGTTTCTAAAAGAAGAGTTAGCGCTCAACTCAGTTGTTTACAAGGGAAACAAAACCAGGAAATACCAACGAGGATTATAACAGGTCAAGGTCTTAGAAAGGAAAGGGTATCGTCAGACCACGAGTGACTTACAAACTGAGATATCAGCGCTGTAAAGCGACTGGGGGCCCCCATTTTGACCAAGTACTCTAGGGAGACTGTAGTGAGTTTCAGTTGAGATACCTTTTTTCTTTCGTATCAGCTTAAAAAAATGTCTGCGTATTTTAGCTCAGATGCCTCAAGTTAGATCAGTGTCATTCTTTTTTACAGGGGCTGAAACTATAGAACAAAATATGAGGTAAACTATTATGGACTTGCCAAGTAAACTGCGCCTTTTTCAAAAACTAGTTTGAGTGCTAATGACAGTAGTAATTGCATGGTGCATAAACTTCCAAAGATCTCTTACAATTCATTGAGAGATGACTTTCAATCCCCGTTATTCTACAAATGTGCTTCTTGGTGGCTACTCTGTAATTACCGGAAATTTAATACAAAACTCATGTATCTGCGATGATATTTTCAGTAAACCTTTCCCGTTTAACCTCAGTTCATTGCATATTAAAGTACGCCACTCGGTAAGGGAGAGATATGTTCTCTTTCACAGTTTTTGATCTAAGTGAGCGAAAGAGACTGAACTTAGGGAAACCGTTCTTGGTCACGTGATCTCGCTCCATGCATACACTGTATAGTTAATTGTACACTGGTAACCTTTATTTAAACACTCTATGAATATGGTAATACTTGGTATTATTTTCGTCTCCAAGCTGTTGCCTGGTCCTAATCCTGTGAGGTACCATGAGTTGGCTATATCCCAAAATTGTGATCGATAAGTTTGGTTTCATTATTTAAAATATTTAAAATATTCCAAAGGAATCCAGTGCGTTTACTCAGATTTTCAGGTTCGGAAGGGTGGAATGCTAGATTTATAATTATGACTCCTCCTCCTGTTTGGGAAGGTCATTCTCAAGTTTTGGAGGGTCTCCATAAGCCAAAAAAACCCTGCCCAGACAACACGGAAAAAGTACTCTTCAAATTTTGGACTCCATCCTTAAATTATTTTTTTTTTGTCAAACCTGACCGTGAAAATCCACCGAAAATTACTGTGTAACTTACCAGTGGCCAAATTCATGTTTAATTAGAGTGTTGATCACAAGTTTGATTTCGTGCTCAGAACCTTCTGATACGACAGAACTAAAACAGTTTCTCAAGAATGATTTTTGTTTGCTTCTGACCTTAAGAAAAGGTCAAAGGCCAACATTTTCATTGCTGGTCCGTGGCATAATGTCATCAGAGCGTTGTCCATTTTTGGTTTATCACGGAATCAAAAACCCTCCGTACAAACAGAATGTGTAAATCAAGATCAGAACTTAATTAACTCAGAAGATTGCAGAAACTGTAGCCAGAGATATTATAATATTATACTAAAATTTAAGATATCTGTATTTTCCAGTGACCAAAAGTGCAAGTCAAAATTAATGAAACCTGTTCATTGTTCATGTGCAATTAAACAAGATTTGGGTCTTACTTTTGAAACAGATCGCAACAATATTGTTCCTTGTGTGAAATATCTTGTCTCCAGTCTGTGCCTTAATGTACAGTAGACTGATCAGTATGTTAATGAGTTATTTCCATTGGACGAAGTACATTTCTTACGATGATCTTAGTAAATTACATTAGGAATATTGTTCCTCAAGCATTTACGCAAGAAGTCCTGACTGAACAAGACATCTCTGAATCACTGCAAACATTTTAACAATCGTTGATCACAGAATGAGGACAGGAAAGGAATATGGACGATATTCCGAGGTATACGGGAACAGAACCTGTCTTATCCCCACATCAAAACAATTAGTGAGAGAAGATGACTCCTTTGTAATATGCTCCAAAACATTGTTCACTGTTAAAGGGATTTTGAGTTTTCTTAGGAACGTAATTTCACTTCACCATTTTTTCCTATATCAACATCCAGTTTAAGAAAATACTTTGAACAATGTCATTTTATAACCCTACCTGTTATGGATCCTGTTGTGAAAGAACCTGTGCCTGCTTGTTCTGACGGAGACCTCTCATTGCAGCAGACGTATTGTTGATACAGCACTGGTGAAGGGATGGTTTCGGATGCAGGGCATAACACCGCCATCGTCTGTTATGCCCTGGCGTAGGTAGACCTGATAATATGTTAGATTCTTGAAATCATCATATCCTGTGGTGCACTTTGTTCTTGAAACACCAGATTCCCCAGAAACTTCAATCGCACCAAACCCACCGTTATGCAGTCCAGGATGTTGTCCTCGTGGAACGATAGCGTCGCTTTGGGGTAGTGCCGTCAGTGCATCTCATGCGGTGCACCGTAGGCATTACTTAAGGTTCTTTGCGGCGTCCCTTGGGCCCCTAGCTGCGACCCCTTTCGTTCCTTCTCTTTCTTCCATCTTACTTTCCACCCTCTCCTAACAACTGATTCATAGTTCATCTGCTTTGAGGTTTTCCACCTGTTACAGTTCTTCATTGGAGAGGTGGGTAGAGCTCTCGGCTAGCACGCTGTTGGCCCAGCGTTCGACTCTCCGACCGGCCAATGAAGAATTAGAGGAATTTATTTCTGGTGATAGAAAATCATTTCTCGTCAGAATGTGGCGGTTCGGATTCCACAATAAGCTGTAGGTCCCGTTGCTAGGTAACCAGTTGGTTCTTAGCCACGTAAAATAAATAAATCTAATCCTTCGGGCCAGCCCTCTCTAGGAGAGCTGTTAATCAGCTCCTCAGTGGTCTGGTTAAACTACGATATGCCTAACTTAACCTCCGGTTACACCTTTCAAACCTTTCCGCTCTCGATTTCCGTTTTCAGAACCCAGCGCTTGGCCTTTTCAAACCTTTCCGCTCTCGATTTCCGTTTCAGCGCTGAATGACCTCATAGAACCCAGCGCTTGGCTTTTTCAAACCTTTCCGCTCTCGATTTCCGTTTCAGCGCTGAATGACCTCATAGAACCCAGCGCTTGGCTTTTTCAAACCTTTCCGCTCTCGATTTCCGTTTCAGCGCTGAATGACCTCATAGAACCCAGCGCTTGGCCTTTGTCCTAAATTCTATATTCTGTTCTAAGACCCACGTCGTTTCTTTCGTTGTCATTTCCTTGTATGATTGAAGTCACATTATTCTCTATACTGCCTCGTGACGATAGCGAGCAGCAGTTAAAACTGCGTCCTATTTCCAATGATTTTACTAATAATGAGACTGAACTGATATCAAAAGAAACGACCTTAATGCTGTGTAGCAGTCTTTAGAAGTGACTACAATGGGCTCAGTGATCCAATCATACCAAAGTAGGTTACTAATAACAGTATTACGTAATTCATATACTTCATCGTCAGAAAGTTTCACATTCCAAAGAACTGATAATATTACAGTGGATGGTGTTAGTTAATGCGAAGTAAGTCCCCTCTCATGCTCGTTTGACAAATCCATAACAAGTATTCTGTGAGAATTTCTTGAGACCGAAAGAAAAGGCCCCTTATGAATGGCCATTGAAAGAAGCAGAAGTAGACGGTGGTGGTGGCAGAAACGGGAGAGTGAAGTGATGAAACGGAAGTGTGCAAATGTATGGTGGAACAGGAACGACTGAGGTGACAAAGAAAAGGAGAAAGAACAGGAGACTTGTAAACACAAACAGAGAGTTAAGTAAACCTTAGTTTGACCAGACCACTGAGCTGGTTAACAGCTCTGCTAGGGCTGGCCCGAAAGATTAGATTTATTTTACGTGGCTAAGAACCAACTGGTTACCTAGCAACGGGACCTACACCTTACTATTGTGGAATCCGAGAAATGAATTTCTACCACCAGAAATAAATTTCTCTACTTCTTCATTGGCCGGTCGGAGACTCGAACGCGGGTCCAGCAGAGTGCTAGCCGAGAACGATACCAACCCGTCTAATGAGGAACTACGCACAGAGAGTGAGTGAGTGAGTCTGACTTACTGCCATTTTGCGCTAAATAAATGTATGGTATAGTTGCTAGATTCTTTGTTATAACGTCATTACAATGTTTACGGTAGGAAACAGTTAATAACGTTAAGAGATGAAGCAGAACAAGAGATGCATTAATTTCCTGACGATATATAAATGTTCGCCGACAAGGAAATGATTGCGAGGAACTTGCCTTCGGAATTGCATCATCATAAAAATCCACAATAGTTTTTTTAACATGGGCACACACACAAATACTCACAACATTATTGTCGGGTTAAACTGTACTCTTCGACTGAAAGAGAATTTGTCTGCCATATACAGCTTAACCTCTGCATCAAGTTTTTCATTTGTAAAGATTTGTGTATTTTTTCAAGTTTGGTGATGAGAAACTGAAGTGTTGTTTGGAATGAAGAGAGACTTTCATTTTGCTAATTTCATGTTGAATTAGAATTAGAATAGTTCAAAACGACTTATAAGACTCTGTTGTGTCCAAGTTGACTTGGACAGAGTTTTCACCGTCTGTCAAAAATACCTAGAATCCTAATGATAAATACATACGTGTTCTTTACCTTCATGTTTCTTCCAGTCCTGCTGTGGTCTTCTCATTATTAAGGTGGGCACCAGTTGTTTTCTCTTAACATTTTGAAATCCCCTCGTCATCCTTGACAACAATAGTGTCATCTGCATACCCAGCTAATAACGTAGCAATATTTTTTGTTGGTGATGAATATTATTTATATGGTCTTTCCCCGGGTAGCCTACAGAAAGCCTCCTGATAAATTATAAGTAAAATTATTAATAATGGACGTCCGGGTATCCTACAGAAAGCCTCCTGATAAATTATAAGTAAAATTATTAATAATGGACGTCCAATGAAGTATATCTTGTACAGGAAATGGCCAGAAACGGTCTGGTTAAAAGGGCGTTTCCCATTGCGTAAACAAAGTTATTACAAGGAAGGACTTTGATGTTTACATTTACTGAAAGTGCTCTATTTTTTCTGATCGCTTTTTAATATTTCTTTGTAAAGATCTGTGGTGGGTATTTGAAACAGACCACTTTATTTCTTGTTGAGGTTCCTTAACAGTACGTGAGGTGGACATTCTCTTGACCAGATGTGATATTCATGGCCACAGTTAATGTGTTTCGGACCGCCACAGTTTCTGCTCGTCTCAAGTTCAGAACATCTGCTACCGACGGTACATCCACATTTGGAGACACTGCTTACATTGGAACAAAAAATATACGTGCGGTTTATCGCGAAATTTTGGTGTTTACGGGGAAAGTGGTACCTTCAAGTTTTATTTTGCAACTCTACTCATTTTCTGGTTGTTTCTTGTTTGATGTCATAGATAATTCTACATCTGAGAAGTTGGAATGCCTTTCATAACGAGTTCCGTGACTAATTTTCATCTAGCAGTTTATTGTCCTTTAAAATATTAGGCAAATAATATTCAACTTTTTTTTTTAATTTCACACACGTTTCAGTTACATCAATTTTCTTGATTACCTGGCAGCTTCAAGATGAATTTGTTTTTATCGCTTCTGCGAGTTTTTTTTTTCGTTGAACGTAAAGGCAGTAGCTTGATGCTCTACAGGTAAATCCTGAAGTTTTCAAGATTAGAAATTTTGTCCAGGTTTCTGTTCTAGATTGTGACCCAAGGTAAATTATCGTAGGACCTACTTCTCGGTTTGTTTCCAGTGGCCTAATTGATGAAGCTTCGCGTGTCGCTGGCAGGTTTTGTCGTCAGTTTAGCATCTCCTCTGAATCTAAAGCTATTCAGGATACTAGATGGTCCTCTTCTAAGTGGGGAAAGATTTTACGAAACCACAGATCAGTCAGATATATTCCTGCTCTTTTGACATGACTGAGTAGCTAGCCAAGACTTGGTGGAGAGGACTACTTGACAAAATAGATATGGAGATGCACTAAGATATACTGATTATTGTGTTGTCCCTCTTAACAGTTCGACTCACTCAGTGAGTCACAGATGAGCTGAATCAAACTTAGTCTTGATTTGTTGGTTCGTGTGCTTTCTAGTGACTTAGCCTTTCCTCCTGATAATAAATCCTGCAGTAATGCGGAGGCTTTGGTCATGTTTCGCTGGGGCGTATGTTCTGTACCTCTGCTTGCCAAGTGAGATTCTAGGCAAGTTTTAACAAGGAAGGCACCAAGTGTGATCTTTTCGGGATGCATAGAGTCAAACTAGTGATGGCTGGACGTGTTAAGATAACACCGTATCTTCGTGGGATAAATAAACTGTTTTTATGAGATGGTATCAATCTTCAAAGGCCTGGTATGCAACAGGTATGGACTGAATTCACAACCTTTCTTTTTCTCAAAGAGGTTAACTATCATTGTGGACTCCTTGATGCAAGGAACAGCACCACCAAGAAGCAACAGCATTTTTCACATCATCTGATGATGACAGATTTTGTTCAGGGCTACTGTTTTGTTATTAGCTATGTTTAGTTCTATTAGTTACGTTGACTGGGGACTGTAATATTTGCTTTTTTATACACTTCAGTCTCACTCATATATACGGTCTGTGTTGGGTTTTTTTTTGGCAAGGCCTTAGATAGGTGTCATTTTGTTCGATATTTTATTTCCTTTTTTCCGTGTTTATTTCCTCAGTTTGTTTAGGGTTGGTGGGTATTCCATATTGCATTTTCCACACTGAGGGTATCCCCCCAAAAATCAATCCTGAGAATGTAAGTAGGAAAATTAGCTGGGAAGAGGTAAGAAATCCTAGCCAATTTAGTTTAGAGCAACCAATTAGGGTTGAGTTGCAAAATGACGTTAAGGTTGCTCTCTAAAGCCACTCACAATAGCAAGGTGTCAGCAGTCTGGGAGTTTTGTCAATGTTTGAGGTACACTAACAACGATCTGGGAGTTGGCCATGTGCTATATTTGATTTTCTTTTATCTAACACTCTCCTGAACTTATGGGTATATGTGGTATTGCATATCTTGTTCTTAATACAAAAAAAAAAAGATACACACAAACAAGAGATAGCGCATGGCCTCGGCCATCTTCATTCCATCTGTGGTATTTTAACAACACTCTGGATTGGGCGTACAAATTTAACGCAACATTCCATCGCAAATGGTGCAGACTATTCTGATAGTGTTGCAGGCAGAGGTTATAATTGCTATAAATGTCATAATTATCGGGTAGTGCCACAAACCTGAGTTAATATACATAGTTTAATGCAGTAACAGCATAAATAAAAAAGATGAAGGTTGATAAAATTTCGTTCACGGATTCAGTCCCAAAATCTGACATTTGTTGTTGATTATATTTTGTACACTCATGCGAAAAAGGCTAAACTTAGCGTTACCCTCCTAGAGTATGTGTACGACCCTTCATGTATTGAAAGCTTTTTGCAATTCAAACAAGATTAGCATCACTGAATAATCCTACAATAAACGTTTATCATTTTTTTTTTACCTCATATCACTCATATGTCACGTTTTAATTCTTTAATATAAGATTTTCTTACCCTGCAAGAGAAATGTTGCAAAATCATTGCAGAGAATCAGAATTGCTACAAAGAGGGACATTTTCCCACTGCAACACATCAGATTGGAGGGTTTTCTATATTTTCATAATTTACGAATGAATATAGAACTGTTTTTAAACAATGGTTCCCAAGGAACCAAATCGACTTATACTTGTTTTCAGCAACCAATCCAAAGACAGTAGATATTTCATCGCCTGAAGTAACAGTTTATTAAGCATTCCTCTTACTGGAAAAAATGGAATTCGGGAATTTAGGTTGTGGAGATTAACTGACAGTAACTTGCAGCATAGTTAGCAAAATTAAAGGGCGTTGATGCTATATTGCTAAATTTATAAATTCTTCAGAGTAATGTAATAAATGAGTGACCCATTCTCATGGGTCAAGGAAATTGCAATAGATAACAGAATGCATAACGGAATTTTTGAAAATCTTGAAATTAACCTATCAAAATTTCTTATAGGCAAAAATCCAAAATACTTATATATCATGTGGAACTCATGATAGCCTATATAAGCATTCAGGCAGGAAATGTAAGACGCGTCTTGATTGGTCGATGAAATCATGACAACCGCATTTTAAAAACAATGCTGGGATTACTCCAAGAAAAAATCGTTTTCTATTGAAATAGAACACTAAATAAATTTCTCTTAAATAGAACACCAAATAAATTTTTCTTATAAGCATAAAGTAAGCATTCATATGCATTTATCAAATTTTCAGTGGCAAAGTTGAAGAGACCTTGGGTGATCACCATCATTAAAGCATTTCTTCAGTGGGTTGTTTTTAATGTGTTTGGCGATACTGCATAAAGTCCCCAGCTTTCCATATGCATTACCTCAAGTTGTGGATACAATGGCATGGTGCCTCTCTTGTAAACAGCCCTCTTTTTATAAACTCAGTATTTGTACAAGTCATTCCTGTTGTAAACAATGTCATAGTGGGCTTAATTCCATGTTATGGTCATGGTAAACACACATTGTCTTCCTCACATTATTTACTCTTGTTGTTATTGGTAATCCAGAGCATTAGGGGCATTTTACTATTTCTTAATACTACAGTATTAAGAAATAGTTGCCAAATTCTACTACCTTGTAACTTTCTTGCACAATTATTGATAAAATTTGTCCCTCCACAAATTAAATTTAGAAAACTTTCCAAATTGCTTACAGTTATAATGGAATTATGGGTGTAATATTTCCTTTACGTAAATGAAATGGCATTGACATAAGTTTGGCTGCGAAAAAGACACCACTGTTTCCATAGCTTGAGGTAATGCTCATGAAAAACAAGACTTATCACCAATACACTCAATAATGAACTGAGGAAGTTTTTAGTAATGGTATTCACTAAATCTCGTCTTACCTTTATATATAAACATATAAATTTGTATGTTGGTTCAATTTATGCTTTCAAGGAATTTTAATTTGTGCTTGTTTAAATGAGTTTTTCATTTTAGTGTTGTCTGTAAATATTAGTTTGCCAAGGTTAAAAAAAAGTTAAGTATACCTTAGTTTAACCAGACCACTGAACTGATTTACAGCTCTCCTAGAGAGGGCTGGCCCAAAGGATTAGACTTATTTTATGTGGCTAAGAACCAATTGGTTACCTAGCAACGGGACCTACAGCTTATTGTGAAATCCGAACCACATTATAGCGAGAAATGAATTTCTATCACTAGAAATAAATTCCGCTAATTCTTCATTGGCCGGTTGGAGAATCGAACGCTGGGCCAGCAGAGTGCTAGCTGAGAATGGTACCCACCCGTCCAATGAGGAACAGTTTGCCGAGGTAACGCCTATGAGACAACCAATCAGAATTTGAGTTACAGTGTTTGTTAGTAACCAATCAAAGTGTAGTATTTATTCCCCGCATAGACTAACGGTACTTCGAGAGTTACTCATACTTATGGGTTGCTGCTTAGAAAAAGTTATTCATGAATTAGGTTCCATTCCACCATTTTACATTTTTACCATCTTCATATTTATTTTATTTAAGGAAAACTTGAATGTTTTGTTAGGTGATATGGCTGCAAATCCCACACCTGACATTTATTTATGTGGACCTCTCAGTATACATTGCATAGTGTGAAACTTTATGTCTTATATGTTCTCTTGCATGTCTTTCATGATGTTCTTGGATGTATGCATAGCTTTCAGATAAATATTTAAAGTATGTACAAGTTTATCTCCCATGCATAGTCCAAGGAGGAGGTAGTTCCATTATTAAAGGAAATTTTATATTTGCATTTGTAATCAGACATATTGGCTTAATTTGGAAAAGTTTTTTTTCATCAGTGAATTACAGTACTTGCTTGTATTTTTACTGCACTATAAAATATCACTGTTCACCACTGCAGACTTGGATAGATGAGTTTGGGGAAGATTTAAAAGCTCCAGTGCATTATGAATTAGATCTCATCTTTTCAAATCTGCATATGAGGCTGAACATTACATCAGCATGAGATATCATCAGAGTAATTATTCCATAGACTTCCGTTTATTAAAAATGATGGATTTGGGAGATGTTAAATTACTACCAACAGGAGTGGCTACTTTTAATCTTATAGTAATTGACGTGGTTGTTTCATCATTTTGATTTGATTTCCCTTTACACTCACGTAAGTAGGGATCCACATATTTCAACATTCAAACAGACTTCATATAATTTATATGAAGTTTAATTTAATTTACTGTATGTACAAGAGGAGTTTTATGACAGTAGTTTCAAATTACTTCTGTAACACTTCTAGTCACGGAAAATACACTCCTGTGCCACATTTTTATAATTCTATTGAAGATGCTCGATCTGGGGGTAGTAACTCCAGCATTCCTGAAAGCTTTTTTCTCTGGTATATTTAGCAATATTTATACCTAGAAATTCGTGTAAGAATGGAATTTCACCGGGTGACACGGGGCCTCCCTCAGAAATAGATTTTTCCTTTGTCAAAATCCCTTAATTCTAAGTTTTGGATTTACTATACACTGTTGGGTTGTAAAAACAGACTCATTTGGTAAAATGAAGTGATTTGTTTTATTGTTTGAAAATAGAGATTTGAACGTGTGTCTTATGCAGATAATCAAAGAAGGTGGCAATTCTAGTTATTGAGGAAATCTGATCCTTATATTTGTTGACTTATTAGGATGGGTGGAAGATATCTTTTTTATAATGCTATGTGTTCAGAACACTTTTCATTGGGAGAATCATTTTCTTATATTTTTTTGTACCTCATACAGTTTGTCAGGTCACTGTGTAGACCTAGACATAGGTACTTAGGTAATAAACCCTTTCATTTTTAAAGCTACCCAAACTTGAGTAAAATCTACAAATATTCATTATTACATTAGTTTTCTCATATCCTAAACTTTACACCATCCATCTTTCCACCCATCATAAGCTGTTTCTTATTGTTGTGACAATGAATGTCCAAATACCTTGGTTCCAATCCTTCCTTTCAAGTTAAAATAACCCCAGCTTTCCTGAAAGCTCTTTTCTCTGGTATATCTAGCATTGTTATACCTAGAAATTGTGCTATAATAAAACCGGGTGACGGGACCTTCCTGAAATAGATTTTTCTGTCAAAATCCCTTTTTTGTACACTACACAATCTTGAAAGTTTAACAATCTTGAAGAGAGCTGTGTTCAAGAATCTTTTCTGTAGTCTACTGTACAGTATATGCCTTTTTCATTATTTTCCTAAAGATGGTATTCATTCATAGCATTGGAGTACTTATATATTTATACTGTACTGTACTGTATATGGAATTTGAATAAGTTTTTTCCTTTTGCAGTAAATCAAATATTTCACAGATAGGCTGGGAAGAATACTGTACATGATAATGTTTACAGTATAAAACTTTACACTTGTTAAATGTAAATGAGGTTAATGAAATGTCAAGTAAGGAATTCGCATTCTTTCATTATATATGTGCAAAGAAGAAAAAACAGCCCTACATAATTGAACTACAGTCATCTAACCAAATTTTTAATGACAGTTTATAAAACCAGTACCACTGGATAAAAGCACACACACACAAAAATATTTAGCAAATATATATTAAAGCAAACATATAAAAAAATATGTACATAGACTCCCTAATAAACTATTTCATACATAAATTTCAGTTGTACAATTAAAACTCGTATGGTATCTAGGAAACAATTAGTAACCTACAATATTAACCATTTTTCTTTTATGACGTATTGCACAAAAATTGTTTTCAAACAAAAAACCATCGAACACATATGCCTGTATTGTGATACCACAATGTTTCCAGGTTCACCAATCTCTTGTTTGAAAGACAGTCTCACTTGCATCCTTTCTTAGGTGTGACTGAGCCAATAACTTCACTTTTTACATACTCTGTGTGTGAGGCAGTGAGATTCACAGTGTGAGGAGAAGGGCACTCATTTTATGACCAACACTTGTTTTGTGTTGTAGACATTATGTTTCTTCACTGATCGAGGCCAATTTTGTGCTTAAAACAATTGGTGTCGTTACAGAGCGAGGCCAAGACACTGAATACCCCAATGTCTGCGTATGCTCTGAAAGATCTGGTGGTGAACATGGGGACTATATGATTTAGGAACCAATTCTTCATATTCACAGGTTTGCGAGTCGAAAGATTAAAAAAAATGTATGTTGAGTAGAGCGTGATCTTTGCATCGCAAAAATCTTCCAGATTATGAAAGGAAGCACGTTTGCCAACAACACGAGATGCATAAACCAATAACTCAGGTGTCTACATTATGAGGATGAACTAAAATGAAGTTAAAAATGATGAATCACCTACTCAGCCCCCCCACCCTCTAATCGCTGACATGTCTACTGGATGTGCCATTGGAAGAGCAGCAGTTGAGCTAGTAGGCAGGTCATCAGGTACATTGAGAGTTGAGCACATGGACAGAGAAGGTGGCAGCAGTGAGCGGGTTTGCTGAACTGCAGGTACAGAGCTGTGAAGCATGTGAGGCTGAAAGTGGGATGTCTCCAGATGAGGGAAGTGATGAATTTACGTAAATGGCATGCAGCAAATAAATTACGTTTCTTAGAGACAAAATAAATTGTTAACAGTGGAAAGGAGAACCCAAAAAATCAATGATTGTGAATGAGGTAATTACAGTGCTTGACAACAAAAATGACTAATGATACAACCCCAAAGGAAAACATAGCAAAGAAGCAAAACTACAGTCTACTTACTCTCTCTTACAATACACAAATAAAAGAAGAGAATATGGTCAGCTTGACTGTGAAGTCACTTCTGAGCACTAGCTAGTTAGCAGCAAGATACAGAAAAAACAATGCCACAAAACGACAGCCAGTGAATTTTATGGAAATATATACAGAACACAGTAATCACTGACTGAAATAAGACAACACAACAAAAGGATGGATTTTCTGACTGATGAAAAGAGCAATGTGGAAGATGAAAGCAGCAATTGCAGAGTACCTACTAATTGCAGAATTCACTTTTTTATCAGTCACTGAATGCACCAAGATGAAAAGGAATGATGATTACTATGAAATAATGAGAAATAGATTATTTACAACACTCTTTGTCAAAGCAAACAGCTGGGGAACAAGCTAAAGAGCTGTTTACACCACTGCATGCTCAAAAAAGGTGAAGTTATTGGCCAACACACAGACACACGAGGATCCACAAGGAGCATGGATTTTGAAAAAACAAACTCACCAGTGGACACATTTCAAGTATAATTACAAAGTACTAGTTGTACCAATGATACGTTTCAACCTTAGAAGTAGCATTGACGAGATTCACATTTCTGTCCTTCACTGTGACCACAACTTTTATCACTGAATTAGATAAATAAAACAAATGCTGCATGCTACTGTATACGTCAGTTAACATTGTAATGCATAATTCTTACGTTTCCCTTATTCATAGAATAGAATTAGACAAACGAGATTTGTCCATCTCCTATGAATTCTCTAATAGCAGATCTATCATTTTGAGCGGCTTTCACACATTTCACGTATTCAGGACAATAAATTTAAATTCATTTCGTTCACCCTGACAACTGAACTGCAATCACTGAACTTCCACAGTATATTGATGTATACCATATACACTACCCGAAATTAATAATGCTGACAACGAAGATGAAAACGCAAGTCAATTGTTTTATTGAAAGCTGTAAATATCAAATAGAAATTAACATATGATGGACTCTAGTCATGATTACAACTGCATAATTTCATTTGAGATATGGCATTTCTACGGTACACCTTCACTGTGAAATGAAATTTGTACGACTTTTAAAAAGTCACAAAATTGACGTCTATGGAAGCTACATTTCTGTTACCCCTGTAAATGTGATTATCACATCTTTATATAACAAAGATTCATCCTAGCTTACATTCATTGTGAATGACAATAAAACTATGAAGGTTAAAACTCTTGGACAGTGAACAGGAAATAATGACTTACACTGAAACCCATAAGATAAATTATCATTAAGTAGTTTACCCAGACCACTAAGCTAATTCATTTAGTTCTCACATGAAAATAACAGGAACTTTCCTGTATCACTCTAAGGAACTCTGGCTTTTAAGCATAATTGTCTATACAGTCACTGTTGGTACATCCAAGCAACACCTTTATTAGCTTTATTTTTACATGCAGTTGAGGCATGCTTTTTTTTTTTCTCCAAGAAATATAAAGTAACATGCATGCCTCAGCAGCAGCACTCTCAACAGCAGTAGTAATCTTTTACACTGTCCCAAATACACTTTTACTTTCCACTCATTGTGTTTCTACAAAATAACGCTGTCTTATGTAACAATTGTTCATTTGTGATTTGTCACAACAGTTTTTGCCAATTATGTTTTTACACAATTACTTAAACCATATACACTGCTTTCATTATATCACAAATGCTTAATAAGAGTTTTACAGGATTACTCCTTGTAGACAGTGCACATCTATATTAATGCAATCCTGCAGCAATTGTTCCATAGCCCTCGTAGTCTCTGGGGCAGTTGTCTGAAATACTTTGCTTTGGCATCTTAAACAAGTGACTCAGACTAGAATACAGGTCTCCTCTCCTGGTAATTCAGCTAGCTATTTTGATACTTAGCAAGACAAAGAATAAAGGGTGGTGGTGTCCAGGAATGGGATGAACAAAAGTGATTGTGTCACGAGTAGCTGACAGGTATAGAGCCATGAACGGATAGCACTTGTAGTGCCTTAAAGATGCTGGGGACAAGTGAAAAAGTAGCTTGTTAGATCAAAGACTGTATGGGCAAGATTAAGTGAAAGGTTTAATGGTGAGTGTGTACGAGCCCTGACAATAAACTGTTAGTGTGTTCTTGACCTTAACTATCACAGTTACTGAAGTTTTGTCATTAAAACACCCACAACTGTATGAAAAAGTGAGATGAAATATGACCACATGAAGTAATTGGACAGATCTTGAATCGAAAACAAGTGGAGACAAAATATAATAAATCAATATAATATACAAATAAAAAAAACTCAATCAAATCTCTGTTACTTGGAAAAGAAACTCATCAAAAACACGTAATTACACATACAGTATTTTAATTAGCCTTAACAACTAGAAAAATAACTGAGCATGCATTTCAGCTGGGGGGCAAAACCTTTTACTACTGTAATTGTTTTATAGTTGCATCACTACCATGGAAGCATACTTCTTCAATCATTATGAACACTCAAATTTGGAGGGGTGTGGTGATAGGTACCACAGTACAGAGGGGAAGGAAAAACAAGCATGGAGAGGGAGGGCTGGAGGAAAAGAGGATACAAGAGTGACTGACTGGGTGAACAAAACTTTATATGAAAGAATAAGTCATCTACTCTGTTTAAGGAATCAGAAACAAATTTTAATCACTTCATACAACTTTGTTTAATCATAAGTTCAACATCTAATTCCAACACCTAAACAGTTAATTTTTTGCTCCACATAAGACCCATATAACAAAAATTTTTAATTTCCAACAGTAATTTCTCTATTTTATATTGCATATGTAATTTCCTATCAATTTATTACTAAAAAAAGAATAAAACTTTCAATATTACAATCATATCGAAGTCCATGCTTTCAACAGTTCATTTAGTTCATTTCAGGATTTCCTCGTCACTACAGTATTATCTTACACACTTGATGTCCAATCATAAACAAAAGACATAAAACTTGTCAACAGGAAACAGTTAAATTTAAAAATGATCTTAACCTTTAAAAGGGGAATTCCATAAAAACTTTAATGCTAACTTTCACACTAAATATGAGACACTAGGGTGTAACTCTTCAGCAATGAACTCTTAATAATGCAGAAAAACAAAAAAGAAACAACTTTTTTGACTGGAGACATTAATGAAAAACCTTTCAAATACAAAGTACATGAAATCCTTTCAAATTTAGCTGGAAGCTACACTGTAATACCTACTACAACAATGGAAGCAATTTCATTTTAGCTGGAAGCAAAATTTAAATACTATATTTATAAAAAGATCTTTCAAAATACTGCACTGAAGTTTGTGCTTTCAGAGAGGATAAATTAAACTGAAAATGTCGTCAAATTACACTGAAACTGCTATCAAAGAGATATCTAGATATCACTTAAACACTCCTTCATAATGGATATTTGCTCACAAGTACAAGCTGCACTGATTAAGGATATAACTGGATGTTTACCAATTTTAATATTTAAATCCTAAAAATCTTTTTTTCGTGACTGCAAGTAGAAATCTACATTCATCACTCCTCTCATTAAGTAACTAAAAAAATAAAACTAAGAATCTCTTAGCATGCTTTAGAATCTTATTTTTTAATCTTCAATAGGAAAGCAATCCTATATACACAGTTAGCCATCATTCACTACAGTCAACAAATATATTCAACAAAAACTTTCAACCCTTAGGGTATGTAAGGCAGCCAGTACAGATATGTCTAATCCAGTTCCAATAATGAGACACATCTTTGTCAACTGTATCAAGTGTGATTACGCATTTCATAAGGTAATAAAAGGTTTACATACTACCTAGCAATAATCAGTGATCTTCAAGTTTCCCAGTTCTGTTCATTGGTGCTCTATACTTTACCAAGAAAAATATGAATCAGATAGGTGTCCTCAAGTACTTTGCTGTGTCCCAACCCTATTTTCTAATGTTAAAATCACATTTTCCTAATATTGCACTTACTTTCCACAAACAATATTTCTGTGCTTAAATTACCATGTATTTCTTCATGCTCACACAGGATGAAATTTATTTAACAGATCAATAAAGCATATACACCAATGTGAGAAAGGGCTGTTAAAGATCACACTTGTTCATCTAATTTATTTCATATAAAGAAACACCAGTAATACCTAGCCTAGTAAGCCAAGCCTTCCACTTCACTTATATAGAACAGATATGATGCAGTGCAAAATGTCTTCAGTACTTAAAAAGCAAATTTTGTCAAAGGTAACAAACACTGAAACTTTTAAAAAATACAAAAAGGCTTATTAGTTACCATACCTTGTCACCCACTACACAGTTAGTAAAAACATCACCGCCATTCATAAGCGCAAAGCTGCATCGATGAACGTGAAACGTGTCCTACTGTATAACACAGTTGGCTAAAACAAACAAGTCTTAGACTTTCAAAGAATACATAAACCAGTGGTCAAAATTCATCAGTAAATCTGTGAACTATAAATATATTATCATCAAAATAAACAATGATTCACTTTAAAATCCTGTAGTATGAGGTAGGGTATAGGGTACACAGTCACAAAATGTATGAGAAAAACAATTTTCTAAAAATTTATAAAAGAATACAAGATTATCACATCTCTATAATACTGAACATGAGGGCACAAAAATATATCACTTCCAACAAATCCTACCCTTAACCTTCCCCCTCTGCCTCACTGTCATTTTCATTAGACTCACCAGAATCGGTGGATGCCATCATAATGGCTTGAATTCTCTGCTCATCCTTCAGGAGACTCTCATCATCTGGACTTAACTTGTGGGCTGCTCTGTAATCCAACAGGCCTTCCGAGTACAGTCCCAGTCCAACAAATGCAGTCCCTCGGCGAATATGGCATAAAAGTCTCGATTTACTGTTGTCTGCTGTTGGAGGTGTTAGCAGTTCCAATGCCTGAAGGAAATCAAAAGCCATAGAATCATTAAATTCTAAACCACTCATGCCCAACAGATGTCTCTAGAGCAGCAACTACATAATTACACTACTAATGTCATTTAGTTAGTTCACACATAAAGCCTTAATAATATTAATGAAGAGCCCAATGAAAGTTATTAAGCAAAGTCCTAGTTCATAATGTAGGTACTTATTCTTTTTTGGATTAAAACCCCTGGCCTAGCAGCCCGGAAAATTTAGGCATTCAATGTTGAGTATAATTTAGTTTAACCAGACTGCTGAGCTGATTAACAGCTCTCCTAGGGCTGGCCCGAAGGATCAGATTTATTTTACCTGGCTAAGAACCAATTGGTTACCTAGCAACGGGACCTACAGCTTATTGTGGAATCTGAACCACATTATAGCGAGAAATGAATTTCTATCACCAGAAATAAATTCCTCTAATTCTTCATTGGCTGGTCAGAGAATTGAACGCGGGGCCAGCAGAGTGCTAACTGAGAACGATATCCACCCGTCCGATGAGGAACTACTTAAGGCATTCAGTGCCGCTACGTTTGTGTAATGATGAACTGATGGAAGAGGATAGGTGAACACAACTTTGTATATTAACTTCATCAAATTGAAAAACTTCATGAGACAGTGGGAGTATGCATACTTCTATATTGCTAAAATACCATAAAAATAATATGATTAAATTCAATTTTTTCTCAAAAAATAGCTAAGAAGTTGAAATAACAAACCTTTGAGCAGTCATTGATGGCATGGTGTAAATTATTGAGAGCCAAGCTTGCAGCCGCTCTGTTGCTGTATAATGAAGCCACATTTGGAGTCAAGTTGATCGCTTCAGTATAGGCATTGATGCACCCTCTATAATCACCATTTTCAAACAATGCTCTGCAAAACAAGAAAATCTGCTTGACATTTACTGAATAAATGTGATTAAGGCATTCACTCATGACAATAAAACTAATAACAAAATACTGTATATTCAATCACATGTTTGAGCTGTGTCATCAGTAATCATGAAACTTACGCAGCTTTTTCCTTATAAAAATCCACAGAATGTGCTGTAACGCTTTCAGTCTTTGTTTCATCAACTTTGACTGTTGAATGAGATGCCAACCACTGTAAATCAAATAAATGCATTAATAATTCTAGAAAACACCCAAAAGGTCTTGTCATATTTTGAGTGACTTTAATGAAATTCATTATCAATACAGAACAGAAAATAAGCTACTGACCAAAAATAAAAAATAAAAAACGCAGATTTCTTGAAAGAAACTCTTGGAAAGACTTGCATACAAAACATAGTACAGTATTTGACTAAGATATCACAGAAACTAAAGATAAAGCAACCTGAATGGTCCTCAAGAATACCTAATTAACACCCTAGGAGGTGCATATTATGAACGCACAGCTAAACATCTAACACCCCGGGAGGTACATACTATGAACGCACAGATAAACATCAGAAAGTTATTGAAAAGGCTAAAAATTGAATTTCTTTTAGATTTTTCAATGGGGGCAGGTGCATTACTAACATTTTTAAACAGCAACAAAAGAAATATTCCCTTTTTTTGAGCTAGCAAAACATAATACTGTACTACCAAACTTACCTCATCCTCCTCTTCTTTCCTCGACTCCCTGCTTGGTGTAGGAAATACACGCTTGGTGTAGTTCACTCTGATTGTTCCATTCTGACGAACAGGAGGAAGCAATCCTCTTTTCTTCTCATCCTTGCGTACCTCTCTATCGAAGCCCTTTTTCCCCTCTTTCAAGTTACTCTTTCGGCCTGAAGCACATTTGCGGAGTTGCTTTTTAGCACTTTCAACTCTTTCTGTTTTACTTTTACCAATCTAAAATGATACAAAAATAAAAGACAAGACTAATAAATAAAATAACAAAATGCAAGCACTATGTATGCGATATCGAGTTCAATTTGAAACTAACACTAGAGTAAAATTAAGTAGAAATGAAATAGCCCATCTCAACTCCAACATATGGCAATTAAACAAATTGGTTTATAAGCAAAAGAAATTTGGTTGGACTAATCTTACAATACATTAATTGAGTAATATGGCAAAGATTTCTATAGGAAACAAAATGCTTTTATAGAATTTCATGGTGAATTTATAATATGAAAAACAAAAATTTCACAAACCTATCATTTATGTCACTGCCTAATTTGAGTTATCATGAACATTAGACAGTCCTTTATAGAATAACAATTAGAGGAGTAATCTAAGTATGGCTGCAAGAAGCAAATAGGGTTGAGATTTGACCTATCATATATAAATGATGGGTTAGACATGAAAAAATAAATATTTTTAGGCAATTATGCTTGTCGTACAAGGTAGAGTTGCTGATGGAAAACAACCAAATAACTCACTGGAACAAAAAAGGAAACTGAGAGCTCATGAGCTTGAGATAGGCCAGGAACACAATAATCTCATGCCTTCAGCAGCCTGTGCAGATCACATAAACTTTGGCAACAGCCTTATTCAACTGCCCTATCAGTTCCCCAAGACACTCGGCCTTCAGATTTTCAGATTTTCCAACAATTACTACTTGGGTGAAATTTCTGCTACGGTATTTGTGGCTACATTCAATTCATCAGAGGGAATTTTTTTATTCGGTATCCCTTCTTTCAAGGTCAATTTCTTTGGTGTGAGAGGGAATATTCCCCCTTAATTTCAAGAATCAGGTCAGTCTTTTTCTTGGGTTTTTGGATCTCAACCAAAGTACATTAGTGAGCTAATGAACTTCATCCCACCAATTCAAAACAGAGGGCTCCTTAAAGTATTCTAGCCTTCTTGACAGAACCTTTTTAATAGTTCTCTGGTGTAGTTTCTTGAGGTTAGAGAAGACCTAGTGGTCCATGGGCTATATGACACGAACTTCACCCCTTATAAAGTTAAATTTCTGCAACAACTCGGCCTCTTAGCCAGAAGGATGAGCAGAAGCACTGTCCAGTACAAAAAGGGCCTTTAGAGACCTTAAGATGTATTTTGATGGTAGGACCAGCCACTTCATCCATCCACTCAATAAAAAATTTTCTGGTTACCCAAGTCTTACTGGTAGCCAGCCCTCCTCATCACATTAATTTATTTTTATTACAAAGTTTTTCTTATAAAACTTCAGGTTTTCTGAATGGTAGAAAAGCAAAGGCTTAAGTTTTAGGTCCCCACTTGCATTCCCACAGGGCATAAAGTCTGCCTGTCCTTCATTCACTTGTGCCTTGACAGTGACTTCTCCTCTTGGGTGATTTTTAGCAACATCAAACACTGAGGACTCAGCCCCACCCACTCTGAATCGTCCAGTTATAATACCTCCTCTGGGGATATGCAGTGGGGCAAGAGCTTGTCTGATATGCTGGATAATGGGGAACTCTCTAACTTCCAGATCAGGGTGTCCATGCGTAAACTAGGACCAGGGCAACCTGACTGATGGTCTCGTTTCAGGAGCACCCCAAAGGGAAAGCTTGACTGATGAGACTGTAACCAGGTGTGGAGCTGCGGTGGCCTCCCAAGATTACTATGCTCATGAATGAGCGTGATACCCTCCAAAAAATTCCACTCCAGTTGAGCTTTCTGAGGTTTTGAAGGAGAAGGGCAACCTGGGCCCATCAGATCCTCAGAAACATGAAATGATGCCTTCCCAAATACAGGAGGATCCCCTCCCTTCATGGGAAGCAGAAGCAGACACAGCAGCAGGTGAAGGAGAGGGTTCCTTCATCTCCACAGCCAGGTTGTCCAGAAAGATAGTAAAAGATGCTGAGCATAGGTAATATTTTTTGTTGGTACTCCAGTAAAGGTGTCGTCATTATACCAGGAGTGTTAGAGTCAATTACGGAAAAGGACGAGGCTGATGCTGGGGACGAAGCCTGACATCAACTTTGTCCTCTGAAGAGAGCAGGTGCCAAGACTCCTTTATCTCTTGAGCACTAATTCCCATGGGAGGAAGTATCTTCTGTACACAGTGAATGGAGCAAGGAGAAGGAACAGAACTAGAAAGATTCGGTGGGGTCACTGGTGTATTTCTCCCATGTGAGGCCAACAAATGCCTCTTGTTCTTCCTCCTCTTCCTGGCAAATTTCTTTCCTGAGGAAAAGCCTAACCAATGCACTCCTTGCAAAGGGAAAAACAGGTACACACCTTCCCCAACAAAATGAACAGTACCTGCAGAGATCGATCATTATGGCAGCCATGAAGCACCCGCAAGGATGCCCACATCCCTCACAACAGTGCTGTTCATAATTTTTCTCCATTTCAAAAGGAAAAATAAGTTAAGAAAACATATATACAGTAAAGGATAGCAATCCCAATACTCATCCAGTTATTCAACAACAGAGGAGAGAGAGCCAAAAAAGACGTCTACTCTTCTCAGAGGCCAAAGGAAAAGTGACTAGTAACAGATATTCCCCGCCCAACCCCCCATAACCACCAGTTAACCACCTTGCTACCAAATTCAATAATCATTTCAGCTCGCACTGATGATACTCCTACGTAAAAGGCAATGGTTTGTATTTCCGTAGGAATAAATTGTTTTTAAAACACTGCATTTCTAGACTGTCAGTAAGGAAGTGGGAGGGATTTACTGACGAGTAAATCTATACAAATAAGAAACAGCCAACAACTGGACATCCTCTGAGGGCTAAAATTGTTTTTAGGCTGACCTGTTGTAAGTAGCCCTTAAACATGAGACACTTAATACAAGTATACAATAACGTATAGTGTAACATCTTGCAATATCTTTTATTTTAATTTCCTTCAAGCATCTCAACATCATATAAACACTTGCCTTTAGAAGGTTTTCTGTGGATGAATAGTAATGGCTATCTTCACCATCTCCGTCATAATCACCCTCTGAAGCAATGACGAAACCATCCTCAGAGCAAGTGCTACTCAAACGACTACGAATACTTTCACTGTCTTTGCTACCTGGAAAACAAAAATTAATGCCATCAAATGTATAAAAAGTGCTACAAAACCTAGATCGCATTTTTTCTTATAACAGATAAATTATAAGCTGTAACTCTATTACAATTAAGCACAAAGTCTGGCTTGTAAAATAATGAAAATTTTTATGATAAAATTAATTATTTGGCTACTTACCTACTGCTAAAATTAGCTTACATCTTCATGCCATTAGATGCAATCAGCACTCAAAATAAACAAAAAATAATGCTTGGCTGACCTGGACAGACTGTCTGTAATCACCTGTTCTCCTACCTGCCAGGTGTGTTGGAATGTTTGCATTCTTGTCAGAATTTTTCATGAGTTGAATGAGGATGGTGGGTTAATGCAGCCAGAAAAACATCCCTCAGCCAAGCAAACTAAAAGCTTATTTTTAAAATGGAGAAAGCTTCTAAACATTCTTGCCTGTTGTGTGATCCTTCTTGGTAAGTACTGCCAACAGACAGGGGATCAACAGCAGGGTGTAAGATCCTCATAGCAAGGGACTCAATCTTGTACAGGGCTAGTGACTCTGTGCCAAAGTCGAAAGCTCATAGCTGACATTCCAAAGCTCAAGATAATGACTACCTTCGGATATGAAAGTACACTACACACACTAATGTGTCATCTTCAATCTCCACAAACCCAACACTGGGATTTCCAAACAACCTACAGATGGGACACAAAGGAAGACTCTCTCGTATTTGGTTCAGGAGCAAATCGTTCCTGCTGTCTTGCAGACACAGCAAAAAGCAAACCAAAACTGAGTTCTAATTATTAAAAGGCATCCTTGCAGCACAGACATTGTGAAGGTTAACTCATTGCCTTGCAGGTTATGCAGCACTGGGTATTCCACCATGGAACCAGTTTTCTTTTAAACTGTCCACTAGTGCAATCAATATCAAAGAAAGTTGAGACTTCTAATAGTGCCTAATTTGCTTTATCCAGTATCCACTGAGATCATTTTAGGACTGCTATCTTGTCTACTGTTTCAAAAAAATTGGGAACTGGTCACTTCCAATGCCATCATACATTGCATAAATGAGAAATCCAAGTAGTAATTGGGGCTGCATAATGATGAATCAATAGCAGTAAGGGTACCTATTTGTATGTGAAAGTGTGTTGGTGCACAGTGTCCTGCACCATTATACATATCCATGCTGTCGGGTTCATCACCAGAAGGTCCATGTTTCGGGTTCATCACCAGAAGGTCCATGTTTCTCTGTTTGGAGTGAGGTGGCAAGCCAAGCTAAATCTGCCTCTTATACCACCTCAAGCTAAAACTGCCTCTTATCCTGGTCTGTCAGCCCTCTTGTCCCTTGTGGACCAGCATGAGAAGACTCTTCAGTAGGGATCAGTCATGTATTAGGGAGGGGCTGCCTCCCTTAAGGTGGGTGTACACTGGTCAGTTGGGGTAAATACCCTCTCCCACTGTCATTACTGATGCCTGGCATCTCCCATTACCTGCCAATACAGAAGCTTAAAACCAGATCACCAGAATCCAACTCTCAACAGATTCAAGATCTGCACCCCAAGGGGTCTGCCAGAAGGTGAAGTCAACCATCCACAATAATAATTTGACAGAGCACATCCATTACCGAAATCAAAGCTATTCATAGGTCATCAACAAAAAGGAGGGGAGAAAGATGAAAATTCATAGGAAGAGGAAGGAAAGGGATAAAAGTCCCATTGTTACGTAGAACCCACTGCAAAGATGGTAGGCACAACAGTGCATTCAAATCTCAGTAGTGTATCCCTAAGCCCCAACCTCAACCAGGAGTTAGGATAGGAGGATGGCAGAAGAAAAAGTCTATGTCACAGCAGAAACAACACCAATCAGAGAAATAAGAATGAAGGAAGGTATATCTCCCGACAAAAACATGTCTTTTTAGTCTTCCTCCACTACGATCCAGTCTTCTGCCACTAGGAAAGAAGCCACTTCTCCCACTCCTCACAGGGAGGATCCCTCAAATACACCTGGTCCTTGCAAATGGAACAGAAATTATGAGGAGCTTTGGCACATCACTTATGACTAGGTCATCTATACTGATAACATTGTTCACTCCTATCTTCCGTTATAGAACAACCAAATGCAAACACCAAAGCACACAAAAACCAAAGAGAGGGTGAAGAGAGCTTCTGAAAAGCCAAAGTTAAGGTTTCACAGCAGTGATAAGAGTTCTTGATGACGACTGCAATAAAAAATGAGGGGATGCGGACAGGTGAGTGGATGGGTAAAAACTCCAATGATCAGTAAAAGATGAGGGTTTGTGTATTGTCATAAGAACACCTACATTATGCAATGAAACATTGCCCTTTACTATTTATATTATTTTTTGACAAACTGCATTAGGTAAAGTATTTGAATCTAACCTCAAATTATTGCTACCCACAAAATAACCACTTACTTGCAGAATCATTGTTTGCAATATTCCCATTAAAAGCTTGCTTCATGAATTTTGCTTTCTCCTCTTCTATTTTCTTCTTGCACTCCTGTTTCTCTCTATCATCTTCCAAGATTTGCTGGCTAACAGCAAACCTTTCTCTCACTATTTTCTCTTCTGTAATAGATAAGCCATCAGCTGCTGAATCCTGAAGCTTAAAGCAAACTTAAAATAAGGAATATATTTCCATTAAGCCTCTATAATGTCTCACTTTGATGCCTTGGGGAGGCTGGCTAGTGTAAGAAAAAATCTTTATATGCTGAGATACTATGGCTATAATAGTTATTATACCAGAGTTAAAAAATATCACACATCAATTTTCATTCATTTTTCACGTTTCAATAGAATAAAATTGATTTGCTCTACTTCTGCACTAACTTCTAAAAATTAAGAAAATTAGTACAGTATGATATATGGCTCTTGCACAAGCTCCCAAACAAAGAGAAAGAATCTCAGTAAAGACTGTACGACTGAGATGTATATAAATTTTAAATCTGAATTTTCACCATAGAAAAATCCTCCAAAATGTGATTCTTTCAGGTATAATAATTTCTATATGTTCTCTTGAAACTGATGGAGAAGTGGCAGTTTGAAGTTATACAATTTATGCTTTTAAACACTGTATGATTAGCTAGTATGTTACTCTTATGACAACTGACCTGCTGCTTGGATGCTGTTGCCTAACAACAGCGAGGAAAAGGTGTCATTGGTCAATAATGATGGTACTTTTTCAACAAGAGTTACTGTAATCTATTGTAATAAACAGCACATTGTGAAAAGTTCCATATAAGGCAGTCCTCGGTTATCAGCGGGGGTTCCGTTCTGGGGGGTGTGATGATAACCAAAAATCGCCACTAACCGAAAATCGGCAATTTCCAGCGCTTTTTCGGGCTTATCGGCGCCGAAAAGTGCCGATTTTTGGTTATCGCCGCATTTGTTAGGTATGTATTGGCGCCAATACCCAATTATCGGTGCCGATAAGCAGAAATCGGCGATTTTCGGCGCCGAAAATTGCCGATTTTCGTCGCTAGACAAGCCCCATAAAACCAGATCGCCATTAACCGGGGACTACCTGTAAACTATAACAACTCATGATAAAGACTCCGTATACATGTAGTGAAGGCCAATCAAACCTAAGAAAATTATTTGATAATCTTAATATTTTACAATTTTTATTAAGACAAAGCACATACCTTTCTTCTTCTTCAGCTTTATTCCCTCTTGCATCTCAACATCTTTATTTGCTTCTTCTCTTCTTTGTTGCATTTCCTCTTGGCTTAATTTCAAGCACAGATTGCTCCAGAGGGCATCTGTTTCCTTAGCCAAATCAAGCTCTAAACGCCCATTGGTTATCCTGGCTGTACTTCGATCCACACTGATCATGTGGCATAGAAAAGCTTCAAAGATGTAGGGTAAAAAACTCACCTATGAATAAAAGACAAAAGGAAAACCAGTCTTCATTAATTTTACAATGTAACAAGGAGCAAAATCTTAAGGCAGAAAAACTAATGACTAAGTGACATCTTTATAAAATTTCCAGCTATTTTAACTCTTCATTTTTACTTTTTATTTTTGTTTTCCAGTCCTGAACACACTGCAGTAAGTAAATGTACTCAACTACAAATGGCACCATAATCAGTATCAAGCCATGAAAAAAATCTACAGTGAGCAATAAGGATCTTTGTGTGATATGCCCCAGTTTTGGGACCCCAGAATCTCAAATTTTAATTTCCATATATTTTCTGTGATTAGGCAAACAGTGGAACACAAGTAAAAACTCATTTCTCTCACCATTCTTTATCTTATTACTGATAACATTATTGCTGGTAACATCACAATTTTTTTAAGTAAACTATATTTTTCCTAACTATACAAACCTGAGGATCTTTACATTAGGAGTTACTTACAGCGGAGCTGGAAACGGCTGTTGAACTTTCCAACAAGGTGGTTAGGCAGTTAACTACCATCTGAAAGGCGGGAGACCCGCCTCCCTGGATGTAAACATTCCAATTTGCCTTTTGCCCAGGTGTCAGATTGAGGGGCAGCATTAGGCAGGCATAAAATGTAATGTAAAGGACCTCAGGTTTGTATAGTTAGGAAAAACTGCCATGTTGCCCAATGGCTTGACAGGCACCCCCCACCCCCACCCAATGGCAACAGCTGGAGGGAAATACCACCCCTAGCATTCCCCCTTCTTCTGCTTCCCCTTGTCCCATTTTCTGGACTGGAAAGGGCTGAAAGGGGTGTGTGCACGGCCTTTCCGGCAGAAGAAGAAGGCTGGGTGTTCCCGTGGGCACCCTTCACAGCCTGGGTCTTCTTAGGGGCCAAGGAAGTGCTAGCCTGACCAGAAGGTCAGGCTGCAGTGGCACGCAGAGACCCGGAGGTCTTAGCCACTGCCTGATGGACAAGGCGGTTGCTGTCTTTGGCCTGACGCTTGTCCACTGCAGCATCCACCAACTCTCTAGGGAAGAGAGAGGCAGAGCCCAGCAATGGTCCATTCCTTAGGGTCAATGCCAACTCAGGACCTACAGACCTGGCGATGCAAGTCAGGACAGCATCCCTTCTCTTCAGCACCAGGTTTGCCCACAGGCTTGCCGTCTGGTGGACAAGGTAGGAGACAGCTCTACCTCCAGACGGGCACAGTCTCCTGAAGGTGGAGTCCTCTCCAGGGACAGTAGCACATGAGGAGGCACCCACCTTGGATACTGTAAACGAGTACAGATCCAGCCAGGAGATTGCCAGGAGGGCCGGCAAGGCAGTAGCCTCCAGGCTCGCTATCTCTTGCTGTGAAAGAGAGACCCCTTCCAAAACAAGGTGCTGCAGTGAGAGACCCGGGCCTAGACAAACCAAGTCCAGCCCCCAAGGGGAGGTAGTCCTGATCGCCCCCTCCCCCCGTTCCACACTCAACAAAGTAAGCAAAGAAGACGAAGGAGAGAAAACCAGAAGAGGGAGATTGCCGGGAGAAACGAGGAAGAAGCGCTGGCCACCAAGGGCATAGTCAGGGACATATAACCCTCAGACAGTGCCCTATTAGCCTTCCTCCAATACTGTTTCCTCCCTTCAAACTTTGCCCACTGCTCAGCTGACCAGGAACAACACTCAGCACAAGTACAGTCAAGAGTAAAATCATGTCCCCTCCAGAAGGTACAAAGGATCAACATCAATATAAGAGCAGAAATTACCACACTTCTAGCTGCCAACCCCAGGTCACACACGCTGAGGGAAGGCAGCCTTATGAACAGGCTTGTCAGATTTGTGGGTCTGCATGATATCAAAATACAGGCAGTCCCCAGTTATTGGTGGGGTTCTGTTTCTGAGGGTGTGATGATAACCGAAAATTGCCGCTAACCGAAAATCAGTGATTTTTGGAGCCTTTTCAGCGATTTTCGGGGCTTATCGGCGCCAAAACGCACCGATTTTCGGTTATCGGCACCTCTGTTAGGTATGTATTGGCGCCAATACCCAATTATCAGTGCCGATAAGCGGAAATCAGCTATTTTCAGTGCCGAAAATTGCCGATTTTCGTCGCTAGACAAGTGCCACAAAACCGGATCGCCATTAACCAAGCCCGCCGTTAACCGGGTACTGCCTGTATACAAACGCACATAGAAACACAAGCAACAACAAAGAAAGATCCCACCAGGAAAAAACAGCTCAGTGACTATCAGGGCAGAGAGCGAAGGAACACGTCTGCATCATACAACGGCCGAAAGCAAATTGGAATTTTTACATCCGGGAGGCGGGCCTCCTGCCTCCCGGACGGTAGTTAACTGCCTAACCACATTGTTTGAAAGTTCAACAGCCGTTTCCAGCTTCGCTGTAAGTAATTCCTAATGTAAAGGACCAATGGTTTGTGTATCGTGTAGGAACAAATTATATATTGCACAGTAAATACAATATTGACTTACAACAAGACAACCTAGGAACTCAAAAATCACAAAAAGGGCATGAAGACTGCAAGACAATGCAGGGTTTTAACAAAAAGGAAAAATTGTCCATGCAAGCAAAGCCCACTTGGAGTTAACAGCTCTCTAATATCATTTACATGGTGGCAAGAATAATGACAAACCTGTTTGCCAATAAAAGTATAACAAACCTCAAGCAAAGATATATATAAAAATCATCTGTATTCCTACCATATCACTATACTGCAAAATGAAAGAGTTGGTCAATTCTATGGCACCATACCTTGAGATATGAATTGGTTGTAACAATGTCCACATTCTTCGGACTTGTGTGATGAAGATCCAAGGAAAGCAAAATTTTGCCATCTGTCTGGTGCCAGATATAGTCAGAGACGTGAATAGGCATCTCCAAGTGTCGGGTAGTAAATCACATAAGCAGTAAAATAAAATGTAGTAGTAGTATCATGAGAAAGATTCAGTAATGCCAGAAGTGACGCTGAAAAGAGTTACGAACACAACTGGCAAAATTTATCCAAATCTCAGGATAGTCAGCTTCAAACCTGTGAAGAAAGGGAGAAATATATTACCATAGTGTGTGGTTTAAAGTACTGTAAAACATGTTATCACAAGTAAACTAACAGAATCTTTTATATAAAACTATTAAAGGCTCTACTCTTCACTTGGGCAGTCCAGGTACTGTACTACTGAAATTGTTGACTACAATATACTGTTCTTCAGCTTATATAAGCCATTTTTTTTTTTATTCCTGTACCGTAATAATATGAAACATTTGGCATAGAAAACAAGTGACTACTGTACAATACTCAAATTAGTTGTTTCATCTGTAACTGAAGGGAAGGAATAACCTTAGGGAAAGTTTAACCATGTCCACATCCTTGTGAGGTTATGTAGGTTACTGTTACGCATTATTAAAATATCAGCTAAGTGGCAACCTCAGTTAAAAATGCAGATGGCTACAAGCCCCACAGCTCCAATGTGAAAAGAAGTCCAATGCAGAAGAAATAAGGAAGAAAAGAATAAAGTACAAGAGAAATAACAGAAAAATAAAGTTTAAACAATTAATTTACTGTGTTCAGTAAGAATTATGTCAATCTGATCAACAAAAGACATTTGTAACCATTCTGCACTTCCCAAGTTCCAACAATTCAACTAGGTGACTAAACATATAATTCTATATTGTGGTAACTTTAGAAAAGTGTCTGGTATTGACCCTCATACCAGATAATGCAAGACCTGAATTAACTGCACATCTAGTACTGTATACAGTATTATCAGGTAGAGCATATAATCTAGGAAGACCTGAATTTAGAGGATGTTCAGAATTATGAAGAATTTCATAAGACATGCACAACGAGCTAAGTGAAAGTGGGCACAAGACAATAACATTAAGTTGTGGAACAAGTTTTTACCTGATAAACGAAGCTGAAATCAGCTGCTAAAGACTAAACAAGGGAACAGTATCCAAAACATAGCAAAATTAAAGAATGAAAATATTTCTGCAAGATAGAAAGGCCTCCAAAATCTTGACAGAATTTTCCATACACTATACCAAATTTTCCCAAAATGAAAGAAAAATTACATTTTTATAATAAAATAAAGTTTTATATATATTTACCAAGTACAGTAATTACATACCGGTAGCTATAGTTTCTAACCAGTACTGCAGCTAAAATTTGAAATTCGCAGTAGCGATCTTTTGTTTTAGTGTACGGTAGGTAGCTAACCCAGCCCACTTTCGGGGAAGAGAGGAACAACTCAGCAAAGAGCTTCAATTTGTTTGTGCCCTGTGCCCTTATGTCCATGCAAGGGGAGGAGGGAGGGCTCCAATTTTGTAATTACTTGGTAAGTACATATAAAAACACTATTGTATTATAAAAATGTCATTTTTATATAAGTACCTTACCAAGTAATTACATACCTGATTCCCACATTAAAAGGAGGTGGGATAAATGGATATACAGTATTCTACCCCATGACATTAATAAATGTAATGAAATTGAGAATATAAAGAATTGCTAGCACTGATACTGTACAATGCTTGTTGTTTCCTTACCTGGTAAGAGAGCTACTGCAGGAAGATGCTGCCCCTGGTTGGTGCTCATCTTAACCCGTAGTGACATGGCAGTGAAGCCATGGAGCACCTGCTACATAAGTGGGAGCTTTGCAGCGAAGGACATTTCCGAACACTAGTAAAGCATAAAAAATTGCCCCGCCTTTGGCACCATACTATCACAAAATTCAACCAGACAAAACACACTATTACCTACACCATAAAATTAAAAAACACCACCACTCATCCACTAAAAACTGGTGGGTATCCAAGTACAGGTACATACATAGCACCACCAGGCTCCCCTAAGACTCAATACCTAAGTCAAGGCAAAGAGATTTAAGGATGGAAGGGATGCCCCCTACACTTCCTCCCCCAACACCATGCCAGCCACTGATAAAGGACCTAATGTACTGCAACTGTTAAAAACTGTTTCCATTCCCGTAGGTAATAGGATGCAAAGACTGACTTGCATTTCCAATAAGTTGCTTGGAGGGTGGAAGAGAGAGAGAGGTTGTACTTAAAAGCTAAGGACGTAGCTACAGCTCTGACTTTAAAAGCGGGAAATAGTTCTTCTCCAATCTGAGAACGGGCTTCACGAATTAGGTCCCTTAAGAATAAAGAAAGGGCATTCTTCATAAGGGGTTGAGAGGGGTCTTTGACCCAACACCATAGACTACTGGAAGGTCCTCGTATCTTCTCAGTCCTATGTAGATAATATTTTAAACCTCTCACAGGGCAAAGAGCTCTCCCTTCATCCTCTGCACCTAGAACTTCCACTAAATTCTTGATGTTAACAGAACGAGGCCAGGGTTTGGACAGAGTCTCGTTCTTCACAAGGAATCCCAGTGTATAGGAGCAGATTGCATCACCTTGAGCGAAATGAGGACCTGAGGGCTATTTAAGGACCAAGTCTAAATTCCACGATATTGGCTCTGTATTCCTCTGCTTACAGGTGTCAAATGATCTAATAAGATCGGATAGGTCCTGATTTGCGGATAGGTCCAGGCCCCTATGCCGAAAAACAGAGCCGAGCATGGCTGTAGCCTTTATTGGTGGAAGAGGACAAGCCTCTGGAGGTCCTCAGAAATAGTTGAAAATCCGCGATTTCTGTTATAGTCGTCTGAGAAGATGAGATGCCATTTCTTCTGCACCAAGTGCAGAAGATAGACCACTTGTTCTGGTATACGTTCTGACGTCTACATTTTGCAATAGCTGTTGCAGCAGCTTTTGAAAAACCTCTAGCTCTGAGGAGTCTCTTAACAATGTAACCTGTCAGAGCTAGAATGGACAACCCTTGATGAAACTGTCTAAAGTGGGGTTGTCTGAGATTGTGCTTTTGTGGTAAAAGCCTTGGGAAATCTACCAGAAGGCCCAGGAGATCTGGGAACCACTCCCTTAGGGGCTAAAATGGGGCTATCAACTCCACTGACACATTCTGGTGCGACTGGAACTTTTTCAGGACTTCTCTTATCATGCCAAATTGAGGGAAGGCATACAGGTCTTTGTTCGACCAGTCCTGCAGCATAGTGTCCGTCGCCCATGCTAAGGGATCTGGAACTGGCGAACAAAACAGAGGAAGATGATAGTTCTTGGAAGTCGCGAAGAGGTCCAGAGCAGGTCTTCCCCACAGTTTCCACTGGTCTAGACAGACTAGTGGATCTAAAGTCCATTCTGTGGGGATGACTTGATTGTGTCTGCTCAGCTGGTCTGCTGAGACATTCAGTCTGCTTTGTACGAATCTGGCCACAATTCTTATCTGATTTTGGTTTGTCCAGAGGAGAAGATCCCTTGCTCTTCGCAGAGGGAGAAAGAAAGTGCTCCCCCTTGCTTGCTGGTATAAGACCGGGCTGTGGTACTGTCAGGGTGAACCAACACCATCTTGCCGAACACCTCTGAAGCAAAGGCTTGCAACCACAAGTGAATCGCCTTTAATTCTTTCACATTTATGTAGCACTTTTCTACTCTGGTGACCACGTCCCAGAGACTTACTTGTCTCCCAGGAGAGCTCCCTAGCCTATGTCTGATGCTTCTGCTTAAAAGCTTCGGTCAGGGTTCTGAGTGGGTAGGGACTTCCCTTCCAGCAACTTGTCTTCGGACCTCCACCAAAGCAGATGCCTCTTGATCTGGATCACAGGAAAAACGAAAGAACCTGGGTGACTTTTCCTGTCCCAACTGGCTCTGAGGAAGAATTGTAGGACTCTCATATGAAGCCTCCCCAGGGGAACAAACTGCTCTATGGAAGCCAGAGTCCCGAGGAGACTCTTCCATTTGTTGGCTGAGCAGGTCTGAAGAGAGAGGAACTCGTCTACTGTTCACAAACAGGATTCCACTCTCTTGGGGGATGGAAAAGCCTGAAAAATCTGAGAGTTCAACATCATCCCCAAATATACTATCTCCTGCAATGGAGCCAGCTGGGACTTCTGAAGATTGATTAATAAGCCTAGACCCTGGGCTAGAAGAAGGGTCTTTTGAAGGTCCTCCGTGCATTGTTCCTTTGTCGGGGAGTGAAGGAGCCAATTATCCAGGTAGAGTGAGATGTTGATGCCCATTAGATGGAGCCACCCTGCAAGGGGGGGTGAGAATGCAAGTGAATACTTGAGGAGCTGTTGATAATCCAAAACACAGGGCTTAAAACTGGAAGACCCAGTCCAGGAAAATGAATCTGAGGTACTTCCTTAAGTCCAGGTGTATGGGGACGTGGAAGTAAGCATCCTCCATGTCTGTTGAGACCATCCAGTCTCATTGATGAGTGGATGCTAGAATGGAGTGATCCTTCTCCATTCTGAATTCTGTCTCCTGAACGAAGACATTGAGAGCACTGACGTCCAGGACCAGTCTCCACCCTCTTGAAGACTTGGGGACTACAAAGAGACGATTGTAGAACCCCTCTGAGCTCACATCTGTGACTACCTCTATTGCTCTCTTTCAGAGGAGGGAGGAAACTTCCTCCAAGAGGGCTAAAAACCCCTCTGAGTCTATGGAGTAGGCAGTCAAGACGATGGGCTTCTTGACTAATGGAGGTTTTTCCCTGAATGGGATAGGGTAGCCCTCTCTTAGGACTTTCACAATCCAGTTCTCTGCTCCTTTCTCACTCCGCCTCTCCCAAAACAGAAGGAGCCTTGTACCTACTGGGGCACAGAGGGCATGGTCTTCATTTCCTTCAAGAAGACCTAGTTGAGGACTTCTTAATCTTAATGGAACGTGATGTAAAATGGATGTTCGTTCGAGGTTTAGATTGAGACCTTTGTCTACCACCACGAAAAGATATGTGGGGGAGGGATCTAATGTCTTAACCTATTAACAATCACACTAAGTTTTGTTAGCATTCAACTTCTTCCTCCATAATTTACAACATACAGTACACTAATTTTAGTTAAATTTTTGTTAAAAGTGCAAAAACCACAGGTCTCTAATCAGGGGGTGGGATTGAGGTAAACAGAATAAATAAATTACCTTAATTACCATACAAGGAAGTCAACCACCAACCCCCCCCCACCCGCCATCAGGTAAGAAATTGTATCCAAGGTGAAGTTAGATTTGGGAAGTACCACTTGACCCTTTTGAACAATTGTGGAGTGAGTTCAGGGAGGGAGCTGCTGCCACAGGATCAAGACCCATAATCCAGTATGAGGTGAGGTTTGGATGTAATCCTTTCAAGTAACAATTTACTAATAAACTCTCTAGTGACAGGATACACAAATAACATATTTTCACTGCACCTTCTCAGATGCTTGAACCTACATTTTCTAACTATTCATCTTGTTATTTTGTACTTGAAGTTCACTTGTTTCTGGTTTTCCCTTATCAAAAACCCATGTTTTCCACTTGGGTCTCCAAACATTTGTTAGATATACTGTATGATTAAAGGAAATAAAAATGAGTGGTCTGCACCAACAAGAATGATTAAAAATGCACAAAACACAAGCCAACCCTAGATAGTCAGGTTAGGGGAAGGGCTCTGCCCTAATCAGGCAGGACATAGCAACCCATAGTGTTTCGATTAGTTTAAGAAAACACACAACGTATTCCTGTAAATATGAAATCTTTGTAATAGAAGCAGTTATCAAAATTGCTGATAAGACATCAAAAACCTTTAGATACAAACAGGTAATTTTAAAACTTTTAAAATTCTCCATTTTCCTGCAAACTGCAATAAAAAGATTCAAAATCTTCTGACTTGCTTCTCTAACTCATAATTACGGTAATTATGATAATGGAATGATTCTATCATGATTAATCATAACCATATGACTTTTAAGTAACAATTCAGCTGCAGTCTAACATTCATAATTCTGATAAAAAATACAAAGATGGCAACACACTAAACTGTTAACAAAATGAAAATGCCACCATATCTGAGTTAACCCCAATTATGATTGGTATAACACTGGCAAACAACACCTCGGTAACTATTCACTTGAGGAGGTAGTAGTACAAAATAATCTTGTTAGAACTGATGAGATATAATAACAAATTTTAAAAGTACTTTGTATTTTTCTTAGGTAAAGAAACCAGAGCCTTTTACATAGGAGTACCTTTAAGCGCGAACAGGAATCAGTCACAGAAAACTTAATAACAAGGTAGTTAACTGGTGGAGAGGGGGGGTGATTGGGGGAGTATCCCTCACTCACCGACCATTGTACTCACTTTTTTTAGCAGCAGGGTCTAAGTGGGGCTGCAGAGGTGGGTCTAAAGTACTGTATAAAAAAGGTTCTTGTTTGTATAACTATTAAAAATGCTGATACAAATTACTCCTTGCTACAAAAATATAAAACCACTGTCTTTTATATAAGAGACTTACTCTTTAAGAGGGATGTCAGTCCCCACTACTGTACTGACTAAGTTGAAAACAACCACTGAACTGGAACCTCGACCAGCAGAGACAGCTAACTGGGATACCACTTAGCTTGCAGCCAATAAGGAGCCACCAGTCATTCAAGACCTTGGGTGATTAACAGTATGTTGACCGCTCATCAAAGACATATGAAAAAGAGTGGGAGTGCATAAATATAAATGTTCAGGTTGTCCCAGGGGTGTTGAAGAACATCTTCCATAACTGCCCAAAGATCCAGAACTGAAAGATCTCAATTTAACCTGGCTGTGAAAAGATAAAGCACAGGAGACTCCCATAACTTGAATAACTTCCCTGCCACTCAAGGCTGTAGAGATCATTCCTTCCCTACAACCTGACTGACAACTTAGCTGATCTGCAATAGCATTTTCTCTGTCCAGCATATCTTGCTGTCAAATCAATGGCTTGGTAAACAGTATACTCATCCATCTGCAACACAAACTGACACAGTCCAAGACACCATTCCACGTTGTTTGTTGACATTAGGCACAAGGAGGAGGGAGACAAGTCTGACGACAAGAAGGACAACAAAGAAGAAGGCTGAGCATGCGTCTTCCATTTTTTCTCAATGGTCCCACTCACCTTGCATACTGAAATTCTGGTTAAGAATGGAACCGCAGAAGTCACACCTACCTGAGGATATGTTACAAAAAAGTATTACTGTGACAAGAGGTCCACCTCTTTTGCAGCAGAAAAGGTCAAGGCAGCTGCAGACAGCAAAAGACAAATCAGCAGTAACTGCAAAAGATTTGGCCTACCCTGAGTATACCAGCCTGTCCATCTTTCACACCCTTCCTCAGCAGCAGTGAAAGATGGACTAGCTGGTATACTGTTATATTCAAGGTAGGCCAAATCTTTTGCAGGCACTGCAACGACAATGATGACTTGTGTACCTGAAATGTCATTTTATCAGTTGCTTAACGAGTACTACCTCCCTCAGCAACTGCTTTGTCCTTAGATGATAGGGCATGAATAGCTTTAGGAGGCTTAATACTATCCCTCCTAGAAAGTGTAGTACTAACAGAAGGTGGGAGAGGAACACAATAATGAGGTAGGAAGAAACTGGAAGGATATAGGGTGTTGCTAGAGAAGTCATCACCCCACAAAAAAGCTAGAGAATGCCTCTTATCTTTCTTCCTTCCCTTCCCAAACCTAATCCACTGCAGCAAATCCTAAACTGCACATTCCATACAAGGAGCAGTCTTAGTGCAGGACTTACCCCTACACAAAGCACAAGCACAGTAAGTATTTGGGACAGTAATACAGGAGTATAAACCACCAACAAGAATGGCCACTCCCCCTTGCAGTGACATTGCTTGTGTTTATTCTACACGAGGTGAAAAAATGACTAGCAAGGCAACAAAAGCAAAAATCAAATGACAGTGAGCAGCTACTCATCTAAGTTCTCAACCAAAGTCAGGTAAATAAGAGCAGCTCATATGGATGCTAAAATAAAAGAAAGTGTGGCGAATGGTGAGTACGGGATATTACCCAACTCAGCCCCCTCCCCACCAATTAACTACTGTATTACCCACTTCTCAACGACCAATTCCAGCTTGCGCTGAGAGATACTCATATAAACAAGGCTATGGTTTGTATTTCTGTGAAAACAAATAACTAGACAAAAATACAAATAATTTTAAGCCCTTTCTTAATATTATTATAATATAAAATTTACCTATTACCCTACCATACATTATACTATTAAACCTAGATACCAACGTGCCCACAGTCAACCACACAGGAAAATCCTAGGCGATGAACTCAGACATTTTCAGGTACCTCCCTGTTTTAGCTTGGTCAGCCTTTTAATCAATTGCAAATATTTTGCTATTGGCTTACAAGAAAAGTCCAAGAATATTTTACTATTTTCCTGCAAACTTTAATGTGTAATTTGGAGGCCATGTATAGTACCAGCCCCTTGGGGATAAATGTAAAAACATTAATAAAAGACAATAAATAGAAACATAAACAAAAGCCATGAACATAAAGACACGAGAAAAGGCAGTAAATATCTTGGTCTGAGACTGGCGGAAACCAGGCCGCGGTAGCAGTCTTCAGTTTTACCAAAAATTGCACAAAACGCAACATACGCAGTCAGGAAAATATGTGGTTTCATGCCACAGCACACCACTGCCACATACAGGCCCAGCTTACGATTAGCCTGGGCTAAGGCTGTGTTTAGGCCCCGTGTGTAACCAAACCCACTTCATGTATTTGTCGAGATACTTATTTCTCACCTTACTCCCTTTACAACCCCCAAGAATTCTGGGCTGTCTATGATTTAAAGGCGAAAGATGCCCAATAGAGCCAAATTTGGCCCAGCCTGCATTAGGATTTTAACCAGGGTACGGGGCGTTCTACCTTGGGCTTACAATCACTTTCACCATCCTTCAAAATCATCCTCCCAAACCTCAGGCTTAAATAAAGCAGGCAGGTCATAAAAGGCATCCTTAAGTAGCAATATCACACTTAGAACAAGAGTAAGGCTCAGGCACTTACCAGAAACGAACAACATATGTGACAAAGGAAGCATTTTGACTCGACAGATGTCCTCCATATTATTGTTTACGTTGCTATGGTGATGGAGCATCAGGGATCTTCTTTACGAAATAGAGAAGAGATCTGCACACATGCTGTGTGATCCGTCTGATATCCGATGCTTAGATTTTCAAATATCCTTGGAGTGTTCGCCTTCCTGCAATATATGCCAGTTATTTATTCAATTTCTGACTAAGAAAAGTCATATACTTTAAAATTTTAAAGCATGTTAACTATCGTCCGTATTTTTTGACAAGGAAACGCTTTCTATTATGATTCCCGTATCTGTGTTCTAGGGACATACGTTACTGCATAAATGAATGAAATTATAAAACGATAACTATCTTTTCACCTATTTGAACCACCTGGACTATTATTATTATTATATTATACAACTCCATTTACAGATCGTTATGTCAACTGAGCTCTACTAAAATCCATGAGGCCAGTCTTAAATGCCCTTGATATTATGATGTGTTGGGCACGTCCTTGACCTCCTTTGACCTTACTGTAGTTATACGCTGACTTGAACAGCCAATAGCGGAAAAACAACCAATAGAGGAAGAGTCTAATTGGAAGTCCGTAACGATAATAGTACCGGCAGTGAAAAACGAAAAAACCAAGAATAATTATAACAACAAAGAATAAACAAAGAAATAAGGCACACTCCTTAATGAAAAGCAAGCATTTACTGGATCGGGAAATGAGGTGAGGTGACTGGCTTAAAAGAAATGTTTTAGCATTGCGATATTGTAGTACGAAAAAAAAGTGGTGCAGATCAGCGGTACAAGGAGAGATATGTCTGGTTGTAATCTGTATAGTAATAAAGACAAAAGCCTCCCCATAAAGTAAAAGCAAAGAACTTGCAAACTCATTTACAGATTTCCTTGATGTCAAAATAGCAAAAAATGTATTTGCTTTTAACCGAACGAGGACTATTGGTTTTTACTTATAGAATTCCTCACAGGAAACCTGTACGTTTTAAAAAGACCAGTTTTGGTGATGAAGGGCCTTGTGTAAAAACATCCTTTAAAAATGAAGGGGGATAACAATATGAATATCTAACGAAGTCTTTTTTAATTGTAGAAGTAATGCGTTATCAGATCACTGAACAGCTTAAAAGAAACAATATCTTACCAAGAGGGATTTTTAAGCACATGGGCCATAGACTATTCAGTAAATCTCCCCAAGGGTCCAAAAGAGGCATTAAAGAAGAAATAAAAGACACATCTAGTTGGAGACAGTTTTGACATAGGACCAGTTATTGAAGGAATAAAATGAGACCCCCCTGAGAGATCAAATCGGGTCTAATTGAAGGCCCTCCAAAAAGTGCCCAGATGATGATGATGATGATGAAAAGGCAACATCATAGCTATGTTATCATTTGGTCTGTTCACATAGTCAAAAAGGGTGTAAATATTATTGGTACAAGAAACATGGAAGAAATAATATGAACAATGAAAAAAACGTAAAACCAAAAGTGAGACATTAGATAAATTTATGGGTACAAACACTAAGAGAGTTGTAAGCAAAGTGAACAGTTTACAAGCACAGGGGAAAGCATGGCGAGAAACATTAGGTCCGCTGCACCAAGTACGCCACAGGGCTTTGCCTTAGGGCAATTAAACTTAATTAATTGACACCTGGAGAGAATAATCTGTGAGAGCGGAGAAAAGGTTTGATAGGTTAGTGAAAAAAAAATGTAAGGAGGAGCACAAAAAAAGTGGTATTATGTCAAGACTGGTATCTGCTTGGCCAGCATTGAGGAGATGAAGTCGAAAAAGTAATGGAAACTCGCCCGAGGGAGAAAGTAGGATTACATCCTATTAGACTTATATGATTTATTCCTAAACATTAGCGGATCCAGTGGGGTGGGGACACCTGAGCATGTGCCCCCGCACCCCCCCCCCGTGAAAAATAGTGACAAAATAATCATATTGGATATTTAGATAATAATAACATAAGTGAGAAATATAAAAATGGGAGAAAAAAATCTATTATAGAAATTACAGTATATACTGTATATATATATATATATATATATATATATATATATATATATATATATATATATATATATATATATATATATATATATGTGTGTGTGTGTGTGTGTGTGTGTGTACACATATTATGAAAATTGGTGGCCCCCCATGAAATTTTTCTGGATCCGCTAGTGTTCCTAAATATCAGAAAGGTGGAGAAGCACATTTTATTTAGAGCAGAAAATAGTTAGTAAAATTAACAATGGATAATAATAAAAGAATTTGACCATCATGCTGAAGCATAGATCGGAATTATAGTAGAATAAACCAGATAAGGCCAGACGTTGTAACTGAATCTGAAGAAAGCAAGTGTAGAAGTTATCGCTAGACCGTAACTGGCTCCTCATCTGAAGGGTAAATCCGTAAAACAGGGTACTTTCATCACGAGCTGGGACAATATAGAAACTAACATTGAAGGGGTATCCGTAGAGGATTTAGTTCTTATTCTAATGGGTAAATGACAATGAAGTGATATTGTTAGGGGGACACAGGAGAATGAAAAGGTTGGGGTAAAGCCATTACCTTATAGAAAATAAAAAAAATCTATATTTTCTCCAAACACTGCGTTTCATGGTAGCGATGAAATCTGTAATGATTTGCGATGGAAGAAGCAGCAAAAGACATAGAGAAACCCTTAACTAAAGTGAAAGACCTAAAGAAAACCTCCAGGTGAAACCAGCCAGGCAAGAGGTGCTCACGAAGGAAAAATATACCAGATGGTCATCAGAATCGAACAGCTCATGAATGACGGCAGAAAATTATTTGAAAATAAAAAGAAATGAAATGCTGTATGGTAATAATGAGCGAGGTTTTAGTGAATCTAAGAAGTGTCACGGTGTATGTGACAAATATATATATATATATATATATATATATATATATATATATATATATATATATATATATATATATATATATGTGTGTGTGTGTGTGTGTATCTGGTAAGCATATATTCAACAACGACAACAGTAAGGAAAGATGCTTATTTTGGTGGCCTCCCATTGACTTTCATTCAATTTATCATGCTGACTTTTTTTTGTTAATCTTCTAGAGTCGATAGTTTTCTGGAATTACTTTGTCTTCTACTTTATATCTATTTTAAAATTAATTATTTTTACGTCTTATTTAGTTGTAAGTGTCATAACCTAATTCCTTGGGTAACTTATTGAATTATCTGGAAGCTTGCTGCTTCAAAGCCCCTCTCCCAATATCTCTGTTGCGTCTTGGCTCCATTAGTCTATAAGATTACCCATTGCCATCTGTGTAAGTCCTCTTAAAAATGAAAAGGGATGCCTCTCACAGCACAATGCAAGAGAACTTAGAGTTGAGCGGCTGCTATGAGCTGAGAGAAATGGAAGACATTTTCAGAATTTGCTAAAAAAAAAACGTAAACAAACTAAAGGAAATGACACGGTGAAACAGTATCGAAAGTGAACTGAAAATGGCGAACCGGGATCACTGTTGAGAATGTGACTAAAAATGATAAACATCCAGAACGCGAACTTGCTCAGTGATAGACAATCATTGCTGCGTGACAGTGTACGATGGCAGATGACTGTAGGCCCATTGTATCTGCTGTGAGTCTTGCAATGTGTGCAGTGTCATAATGATATCAGATACGCCAAATGTAATGATAAACAAAAAAAAAAGGAATGAAAGAATTATCTCTGGGCGTCTCGATAGAAAATTCTCTCAAATGTGATAAATGAAATCTGTTGATAAGAGATAAAATATCTGAGTTTATTGTCAGGAAAGAGACAATAGAATCCCTGAATAACAATCAGAGAATGCGTCCACAATCAGAAGTAGTTTTGAAGCCAGATTTGAAATGCAATCGAAGAGCGTGTTGTCGCAAATTAACTGATCCCACAGCAATACCACAGGGCATGAGGAGAAATGGGCACCTTCCTGTGAAACCGTCCGGAATAGAAATCTTACAAGCGTCTGAAACCATGATGTAGGCTACGACTTAAGACAGATTATGATAATAAATATCTTGGATGAAGAGGAGGAGGAAGAAAATTTCAGAATTATCAAGAGCAAGATTGTATTGTTCAAAGACTTGGTAAAAGTAAATGAGATTTTTAGAAAACAACATCTAAATCAAACGTCAAGATAAAAAAAAAACACTGTCATTAGATATTTGTAACAAAGGAAAAAAATAGGTTTACGAGATTTATATATCCCATCAAAAATTGCAACATATCTGACAGATACCTTGCAATTCAGTTTTGTCAATGCCAGAAATCTGAATGCCAGCAAGACAGTCACACAGAAGATCTTGTACGTTCAAAGTTTGAAAAATGATTGCAGGTTGTACGACCGAGAATGGTGGCGTTATTCATCTCCATTTTGTTCCCTTGGGTGGTAATATTCTCAAGTCTTCCTGGCTGCCTATGTGGAAAAGGTTCGAAGATCTTGTGCCATACCTGTTTAAGTTTTATTCCCCGGGAATCTTAAGGCGAACTATTTGTTCGTATCGCGTAGGGCAACCCAAGCTCCTCCCTCATAAACTCAAACGAAGTTCAAACGACCAGTGCACAGGTGGGTGGTGATCTCAAAACCTCCCAAGCCTATCTGAAGATCGTTAGTCAAAAATACGTTTAACTCAATCAGTTTGGACTGACAGACTGTGAGTATCTCCGACAGCCATAGTCCAGTTTGAACATACATGGGGAATCATAGTTTCTAAGTAATTTTTTTTATCGGTATCCAGTGGAAAGCTGACACCACTCTTACAATATTTGAAGGTTTTATAATTGTCACTCTCACATGGTCTAAATGACTCGAGCGAGCTAGCTTCTTGGCAAACACCATGCCTAAAAATTTCATCGCTTTTTATTTGGTAAAATGTTGCCATTTGAGGTAAGAGATGGAATATCCTCTACTCTGTACCTAGTAAACATGGTAGCAGCTGTTTTAAATATAGAAATATTTAAAGCCATTCACCTCTGCATGTGTTTGCACGTGAACAGCGCCAAATCCAGTGCAGTAGAGTGCGAAGTCATCATCAAGCGAAGCCTTTAACTGAAGGGAAGACCGTTTCCATGAGACCTCCTCAAGAAAGAACGACTAGGCCTATTGTCAACTTTTACCGTAAGTTAGAAGCCACCGAAAATGGCATGGGATATGCCGATTTGGTTTTTGGAGTAGTTTCATTACCAGCAGCAGTTGAGCTAAAACTTACACAGTCCACTGGGAAATATTGACTCTTCCCCTTTATTACCTACCTACCAGAAGAATGCCTGACGTCTTGTTTCATAATTCCAGCGGATGTAGCCTGGAAAACAGGTCAAGGAGGATCGTTTCATCATGGAATCTTTTCCGGCAGAGAACTGCATACTGAAAAAACACAAGATAAGCACATCGCCGAGTGTTGCGTAACGGGTGTCGGCGTGTTGGATAACCCGAGGGTCGCAAGCGGCCCACACGATGACGAACAGGGTGTCACAGGACGCATTAAAGACAAGAACCTTGACTAAAATATCTAACAGAAGACGGAAACGACTCACAGAAGTAACAAAGCTAAATTATAAAATCAAAAGGGACGAAATACTTCAACAAAATACCCAGCTCACAGAGGGAAGAACAAAGGAATGCAAGATTTGTACTGATGACAAATGATATATAAGTAACAGAAATCTGGACATAAGCATGACAGTTGTACAGGATTTGTGTGCCAAAAGTATAGGAAAGATCTTTGACTGAAAGACAAAGTCAGTTAGAAAAATGTAAACTCTGCTAAAGTATATGAGTCTCACGAAACAAAATTTGCCAAGGATGCAAGATAGAAGAATACAACCGATCTTGAAAACACATGTATACAGTGAATAAAAAGCGTGTTATATTTAATATATTCCTTCCTGTGGGAAACCAGTCTGTTATTGAAATTTAATGGTTACCTACTAAAGCAATGATTGCAAATAAAATGTGTGTTTTGACGTACATCGAGACGGAGAATGTCAAACAAAATTATAAGAAAACCTTCCGTGGCAAAGCGCTATTGGAAACTTGGTATGCTAGCAGTATGGATGAAATTAGTGATTTATGGACCAGTGGAGCCAAGATGGAACAGATATTGGAAAAGTAATTGACCCTTTAATGAACAAAAAGTGGAAGCTTTGGAAAACCTGAGAAGATATAAAGATACCCTTTTCGAAAACATGTATTTTACAGAATAGCACATTATTCAAGAAAACAGTGAACTGTAAAAGGGGCCAGCCCCAGATGGATCTGACAAGGGCTGTTAGGAGCACCTCCAAAAATAACCAGGGGGAAGAAGACGAAGCTGAAGATGTTATCTATCCATAAGTCAATCATTTATATCATTCAGTGTTTTTATATTTTATAGTCTTTTTTATTGTCATTGAAAGTCATTTTACTTTATATTCGACATCAAAATCCAAAGTGATGGTAAAATAAAATTATTATTCTGATTTTTTGTTCATACAAGAAGCCATGTTGTTGATAAATTCAAATATTTCACATTTATTTTATTTCAGACAATTTGGGAGATTTATTCTTGTTTTAATGAAAGTCATTTCACTCACTTTTAATCTTTTGAGTGCAGGCGAATACACATAACATAAGTTTGAGTGTATATACTGTATTTCCGTATGAGCACTGGACATTTGAAAGTAAAAATATCCAGTTAAAGAAATGAACTAATATAATATTACCTGTATTGTGAGACGAAGTTTTGCTATATTACTACCGAGAATGTCAAATGAATAATTCACAATAAGATCTGTGTTTAGGTTTATCATAATGTCAGTATTTACGTTTGAAGATTAATAACGGAAAGAATATTTACTATTTTTTCTAGAAGTCATTTTTTACAACTGTTTCTATTTAAAATGAAAGTAACATAATTAATGATAGGATGAGATCACGATAAATGTCACACTAACTGTGATATGAATGAAATGTAAAAATATTCTTCCACTTCTTCCATCTCTATGAACGGCTAGTAGGGCAGGGCAAGTGTCACTTGTCACCATGGCTGAGCTTAATCGATGTGTGTACTGTGTCAAATAGCGTTATTTTTCGCCCTGTCGCTACGAAGCTGACAGTTATGGAAGTGTTGCAAACAGACTCTCATTACATTTTCAATAAAGGAACGGATTCCTTGTGGTGTGATAGAAAAACCGGCCAGTTCGAAGCTAAAACATGTGAGTGGAAGATTTTGTTTACGTTTGTTTGGTCGAGTGTCAGAGTGGTGGCCCAGTCGTCGTTCGTCTCGTTTTGTGTGGTCTGGGAAAGGGCACTGACGTCTTCTTCTGGCCCCAGCTGAAGGCTGGGTTTGGCTTGAACCATCCAGATGATTTCCTAAGTTGCTGTGTTGTACTTTGTCAGAATAGGGGGAATCGAAGCGGACATCTCGGCCAGTTAGGCTTAGATTATGCATACACCAGAATGTCAAACTGTCAGGGCTGCCGGAAGATGTAGAGAGCTTCCTCACATCAGAGAGCTTCCTCGCATCTGCCTGTTATTTAAGCAGCAGATTTTACCGCTCTCGTCTTCAGCCTGAGTAGCCCACTTCTGCTATTGGCAAAATTTTATAAGTTGCCAGTATGAAATACCACGTAACCTCGGGGTGTTTACTGGTTAAAATATTGCCTTATTAGCTATGGAGGGGGTTGGGGACGGTATTGTCTTAACCTTATAAGTCGTAATTTGATGAAGAGCTCTTTTCAAAAATGTAGGTTAGCCAACAATTTTTTGTGTATTGGCAACTTATAAAATAATACCCCGTTATCTGCGAATAGCTTAGGGATCGTATGTCTGACTCACGGGTAGCAAGCGATCTCTCCCCTCATTTGTCTCGAGTGAATCTCGTCCCATAGTTACCATTTACCCCATCCCAGTCCCGCTTTCCCATCGGGTCCCCTAGCTTTTGGGTGAAGTTCTGTGCTTAATAACAGGTTAATTACAGACGTGCGACAAAAATTGAAAATAAATCCCTAATTAGCAACCAGAATACTGCAGAAAAAGTTAATATTCGAGGAAATCCCCACCTGCGGAGTTACTACTTAGTTCTGCCCCCACTTGTTCAAATGGGTTAAAATGACCTCATATCACTTTTATTTCCGTAAATTGACCTTTTCACTTTTATTCCATGGACACTCCCCTGAGTGCCAAGCTTAGTACTGGCCTCATGGAAATTAATGTTAAAACATGAACAAAAGGTGGCAGATATCTTGGCAATAGTAACTGTGCAATAGATTTTAATATGATTTATTACAAGGCTCCAATATCAGTTTGTGATGTTAAAATAAAATACCTTTCTTTCTGTCATATAACCCCTGTATATGAACAAAGATGTAGGTTAGTGACTGGTTCATCACAACAATCAATTAAGTGCAATAAACAGGACAAGATGTTACTTTTGCATTACCTGACATTTTTATATGAACAGCCCTGTCCTACAGTGTGAACTGCTGAACAGTTGTGAACTGCTGATCAATAAAAAAAATCACAAACAGCCCACATGGACACCGGCAAAACTCTTATTTAGGTGGTAGGATGTTTAGACTGTGGAACAGAAATAAAGTGAATATGTATTGGCAGCAAACACCCCTGTTATGTAATTTTTGCAAGTATATAAATATTCACTTCATATAGTAATAACTTATTCAGATGGAAATACGAACCATTGCTTTTTATAAAGGAGTATCCTTTGGTAGTCTTGCAGAGTGGTCATTCACTCTGCTATCTTTCTACTGTCATTGAACTATTTGTGGTGGATGAATATTTGTGTTTGATGTTGGATTTACATGAATATTTGTACTTGATGTTTGTTTGGGATGAATATTTGTGCTTATTGTCTGTTAGCTATATTTTTGGAGCTTGTTTTTCTGTACTGCATGGAGATAAAAAGATCAGACTTTGAGGGACCTGGGTGGCCTTGAGGCTTCTTTATGTCCCCATAAGTGTTGACCCATGTGGGTATTGTTGCCTTTGCAGGGGAAAATTATGCTCCCATATTTCTTTACTGCAGTAAGTTTGATGGTTGGGCTTCTTCTCTGTGGGAGGAGTATGGTAGGAGACAGAAGAAGGACAGGAAGTGTTTTCCCTCCTCGTTGGGGAAGAGGCTGAAACACCCCTGTGACACTGCCGAACAAACCTTTTTCTTCCTCCAGTCTCTTGCTATACGTGTTCCCCTACCTTCTGTAAGTACTGCTCCGTCTCTGGGGATGTGGAGGGAGTTACTCATGGTAGGAGTATCTCCTACCGAGTTTCTCCTCCATGTTACGCCTAGAGTAACATGAAGCTCTCCTCAGATGATTCAGGTGCTCAGGTCTGTGTCTCCCCTGGTAAGGCCCTGACCTGAGTACCCCATTTGCCTTCGACTACTACTAATCTCTCTGACATTTCCAAGTAAGCATTCATTACTTATGGAATACCTGTGGGAGGTTTGGCCTTCCCTCAGCTTTCCTGGTAACTCATTTTCTGCATTGCTTTTGGACCACCTGACAGCAGTGAAAAAGGAGGGTTTTGCTCTCGCTACCCCTGCTACTGTGAGTGTAGCAAAATCTCCTCTTATGAGAAATGAGGCGGCTTGTAGTCTTAATCATGGCATGGAGCGGATTAGTAAATGTTGTAGTCGGTGGGATGAGAAATGAGGCTGCCTGTAGTCACAATGGTGGCATGGAGCAGATTAGTGAATGGTGTACAGTAGTCAGTGGGGTGTGAGGCTGAACTCTAGTTAAATGAAAACCCTGTTGATTAGTTGAGCTCTTACTGATTTTCCACCCTATCGCCCTCTTCAAGTGGATGGGACACTGCTGAATGTGTCTGAAGTAGGGTGTAACTTTTGACTCACATCTAAATTTTAAAAAACATCTAATTAAAGTGTCAACAACAGCCACACGGAAGTTAGGTATTATACATATGACCTCATATATTTTTAACAATGGTAAAATTAGTCCAACCTTTTTTAGGTCATTTGCCCTTGCTTTACTAGAATATTGTTCTCTGGTGTGGATGTCTACTTCTGCCAAAGATTTATCTCTCGTAGGTAGAGTGGTTCATGGGTTTCTGTATCCTAACATAAGCAGTGATGACTTGGACCATCAACAGATGGTCTCTTGTTTGTCAGTTTATCAGTTTATCATAGACAACTTTTACTTGCACAATTGATTCCAGATACTCCTCTCTGGCGGAGAGTGACCAGATTCACTGAAGAGCAGCACTAATATGCAGTAAATATGCCACGCTGTCAAACCTCTTAGTACCAGAGATCTTATGTTCCTCACACCGTTGGACTGTGGAACAGTCTCCCTGAGGATGTTGATCAGTTAGAAGTTCAAAAGCTTAAGGGAAGATGCAATGCAATACCATCCTAAAACAGTTTGCCTTGTTTTAGGCCAGAATGGGTTTCACTGAGCAAGCTTAGACTAGTACTCCTTCCTAACCCACTGGGACATGAGGACTTTGACCAGGTAATCCTTTTGTCTCTTCAGAAACATTCATGGTTGAACCTTTAGGATGCGAGTGTAGACAGAGACATAGTCAATGACTGATTGATTTATTTTCACAGAATTCTGACAAGGCATTGGTTTCTGTGAGTGGAAAAGTAGTGTAGGGCATTAGAACAAGAAGGGCATAATTTTATGATCAGTTGCATTTTCTTTCACCTGAAAAATACCAGTTGCGTTTTCTCACACCTGAAAAATACTTAATAATTCTTTGTCCCACATAAGAAGAGATTTCTAATACACATATGCATCTGTCAGTCTATCTGTCATCAGATCTTGTAACTCGATTGTCGACCTGTTCCCTTTGTCTGTTGGACTTGGAATTTTGCATGGTTACTCAGTCCCAGTGACAGTACAACCTTACATGATCAGTAGGTCAGCAGCGACTTCTAAAGACCCTACATTGACCTCTCCCGGTATCTCAGGATTTGCGTGAAACTCCAGATTTTTCACAACTTTGACTCGGTAGAATCTGTCTTCTGTGTAACCCCTCCCTCTTGCCTCTTCCATCCCCCTCTCCTTTCCTCTTCCCTCCCCCTCTCCTTTCCTCTTCCTTCCTCTCCCATCCCCTTCCCCCACCCATCCCCTTCCCCCTTCCAAAGCACATGATCAAGTGTTAAGTTAGCTGTGTCCTCCTCCTCCTGGTGCATATGATCAAGTTTTAGTTTAGCTGTGCCCTCTCCTCCCCTTCCCCCTCCCCTCCCCTTTCTGAAGCACATCACATGATCAAGTGTCAATTTAGCTGTGTCCTCCCCCTCCCCTTCCCTCCCTTTCCCCACTACCTCCCCTTCCCCTTCCTCTTCCATCCCCTCCCACCTCCCCTTCCCCTCCCGCTTCCCCTCCTCCTTCCAGAGCACACGATCAAGTGTTAATTTAGCTGTGTCCTCCCCCTCCCCTTCCCTCTTCCATCCTCCCTTTCCCCCTCCCCCTTCTGGAGCATGCAACCATATGATAATTGTTTCGACACGATATACAGTACACAAACCATCAGTCCTTTACATTAGGAATCGCTTACGGCGAAGCTGGACACGGCCGTTAAACTCTTGAACAAGGTGGTTAGGCAATAACTACCGTCAGGTAGGCGGGGAATACTCGCCTGGGCAGATGTAAACATTTCAGTTTGCTTTTGGCCATCATGCATTGCAGACATGTTTTCAGATCTCATTACTTGGCTGTTGTTAAGCGCTTTATCATCCCGGTGGGATTTTTGTGTATTTTTGTGTATATATTACGTGTGTTTGATATTTATTAATATACAAACTCACGATTTGTGATAGCCTTGCATAGGCTGTCGTTCCCCTGCATCTGTGTCTTGGGTTTGACGGCCAAGGGCGTATTTAGAGGGCGTAACTGTGTGGTAATGCTTCTCTTCCAGTAGCCCTTTATTTAGGTGCTGAAGGCGTTCCCTTGTATGTTTGGTGATATTAGATTGGGACGTAATATCTTCATTCCCCTATATTGATGTGGACGTAACAAGTTTGCTCTCCTTCTTGGGCTCCCACCCTCCATGTACAAGGGCATGACTACTTCCTTTCTACTTGTGCTGAGTGTTGGTTTTTGCTGCCTGCACTATGGAGAGTTGCAGGGAGGTAGGTATCTGACATTTGATCTTGCAGTTTCTACACTCTGATCAATATGTCAGAGGCACAGTATTCCTCCTGGCTCTTTCGACCAGGATGAGTAGCCCAGGTGTGCAGAACCCCAGTCAGATTCCTCCCTCCAACCAGTGAATCTTCCTAATGTAAAGGACCGATGGTTTGTATATCGTGTCGTAACAAATCACAATTTTTAAAAGTAAATTGTATTTTTCCTAACTACAGGCAGTCCCAGGTTAGTGGCGGGCTCGGTTAACAGCAATCCGGTTTTATGGCGCTTGTCTAGCGACGAAAATCGGCAATTTTCGCAGCCCAAAATCACCGATTTCCGCTTATTGGTGCCCATAATTAGGTATTGGTGCCGATACATACCTAACAGAGGTGCCAATAACCGAAAATCGGCGCTGTTTGGCGCCGATAACCCCTGAAAATCGCCGAAAAAGCACCGATTTTCGTTTAGCGGTGATTTCCGGTTATCATCACACCCTCAGAAACGGAACCCCACCGATAACTGGGGACTGCCTGTATACAAACCTGAGGTCCTTTACATTACATTTTATGCCCGCCTCATGCCACCCCTCAATCTGAACCTGGGCCAAAAGGCAAACTGGGATATTTACATCTGGGCAGGCAGGTATTCCCCACCTACCTGACGGCAGTTACTGCCTAACCACCTTGTTCAAGAGTTTAACGGCCGTGTCCAGCTTCACCGTAATTAATTCCTAATGTAAAGGACCTCAGGTTTGTATAGTTAGGAAAAATACAAATTACTTCTAAATATTGTGATTTTTTGGATATTGAGGGTAAGCTTTGGAGTAATCAGACTACCTTTACCTCTTTCTACCTGAGTGATGTCACCCACAGGCCTGTGGATACCGTATCCTCAGGACTTGTAGTGGATATGTATCAGATAAGCACACCATCTTATGTGATTGCTGAAAGCCTAGCATATGACTGGGGGCTGAGTGAATGGGCTTCCCCTTCATTCTTACCCCACTTCATGTGTAGCATCTTGGCTGGTGTATACACTGGAGTTGGAAAAGTTACAGGTGACTACACTTCAGGCATCCTGTCCTAGCCCTTTTGGCTAGGAAGTGTCTCTCAGTCTTCCCTCTTTTAACAAGGGAGGTGGCAGGACATGGTAAAGCTTAGTTGTTCCTACACGAATACAAACCCTCGGTCTTTACATATGGATAACTTTCAGCGAAGCTGGAAAGTCCAGCTGTTAAACTTTTGCAAGGCGGTTATGATAACAGTTACCTACGGTAGGGGTGGAAGTACCACCCACCCAACTGGTATGCATTCAGTCTCTTCACTTTACTTTTGGCCGCACTGTCGACAAGACGTGCGTTTCTTCTCTGTCCTGCCATTCAGCCATTCTTCCTCTTTGTTTCTTTTCAGGCCCGACAGTTCAGAACTGTTTTGCCTCTGGACTTCCCCATCTTCTTGCGCGACAGTTGTCAGCCCTGCTGTTCGTCTTGAAGTTGGACAGCGGCATTCTCCGCTCAAATCCTGGGAGCCCCTTTACATTCTCTTTGCTCTTCCAGTGTTGCCACTTCACGTATTGGTGTACCTCGTCCAACTCGTTAGTTATGTGGTGGAAGTTTGGAACCAAGCCAGATCTGATGGCAGTATGTTCGTTTCAGAGCCTGTGAGCCGCATCTATGTGGTGACTTCTAGGGGTTGTTCCCCTCCTGGGTCAGTGGGGGCAACACCATTTTGGTCTTTTTTTCCAGGCTCAGATGCACAGTTTACGTTGTCATTCAGGGGTACCAATCGTAGATGGACTGCTTCTCCGATGTAACCTTCATCTGCCTTTGTGGCTTCTCATCTCCCTTCCAATGTTTCGTCTTCCGATACCCTTCACTTCGGTTGCCCTTTTGTCATATATGAAATAAACTTATTTTAACATAATTTTATTAGTATATGATTATACCCACTCTTACACGTGGTAATTTCTGCTTTGGTAAGAGTCGTCTACTCCTGTGACATCACGGATAGGATTGTGACGTCATGGCTAGTTCTTATGACATCATCAACTGATTCGTCCGACAGCTTCAATCGGATGGCTCGGCTTTCAAGAGAAGCACGACCCGTCTTCCGCTATCCCAGGAGGTGGGGACTTTTTGGGTTTTCTTGGCTGTTGCTTCACACGTACGTGTACTGTGGTGAGGCCTCCCCGTTACAGTAGAAATCAAAGAGAATCCTTTCGCCATCGTCATCTTCACCCTCTCCTTTCGGTGCTCTCCCTCGTCTACAGACTAGGGTTTCTTCGTGTTGTGGGTCTCTGTCTGAGACCCTGCTATACAGAGCACCAGGTACACAGTTTCCTCGTATAAGGCAAGTTGAAGAGGTAACCTGTGTCACCGATACTAGTTCCGGGAATATTCCCCTTACTAGCATTTCCTCCGCGTGTGTTTCTACGGACACTCTGGTAGAGAGAGAAACCGGCGTTCGTCTGTACATAACTACCAAGTCAGGACACTCGATTTTCTTTGGAACTCTGAACCTGTGGTTCTCACCAGATGGTTCAGGATAGGAGCAGCCATGGAGATTTTAGCAGATGTTCCAGTCATAGAGTTGATGCACTTTCCTTCATTGGACATGAGAAATTTTGGATGTTTGGGGACGTGTTTCCAGCATAGGCTTTGTCGCCTCGACGCTCACATGTCCATGACTTGGTCACCGTAGTTCCAGATATCCACAGACATGACCAGGTTCCACGTTCGTCTTCCCATGTTCAAGGACATCCAGCCAAAGTAATGATGCACTTTCCTTTGATGAACGTGAGGGATTCTGCACAGCCATGTACTTGTTTCCACCCAAGTGCATCGACTGGATGTTCAAATGTTTGTGACATTAATCACTGTCTTCCCATGCTCTTCCAGAAGCCCCTCTGATCTTCATCTATGCTTTTACGACTGTGTCCCGTTGCACATCCGAGTCCATGAAGACATGAACGTATGTGCAGTGGTTCATCCCAGTCGGTTGTCTCATATGTTCAGACGTGACAGCGCGACCATTTGGCCGTCACACAAGGGGGTGAAAGGTTGAGAGAATGGGATGGCCTATGACCATGCCACATTGAAGCACCATTTCCCGTCGGTTCACTGCCTCGCTCGCTCTGTCCAAGTGGAGAGCATTGAAATAACTTCATTGGACATCCAACTCACGCCCATGGCCCCCTGAATCATGTCCACAGTCGTCCAAGTCACAGCCACAGCTGTGTGCCTTCTGTCCATGGCCATGCGAGTCACAGCCACAGTTGTCGGCAACAACCGTTTGCCCTCGTCCATGGTCGTGACTATCAAGTCCCTCCAAGAACATGAATCTTAACATGTCTGCAGACTTAACTCTTTATGATTCTGAGGCTGTGACTCGTCAAGAGCCAGGAATGAGGGGAGCCCTTCGTGTGAGAAGAGGTCTTATGTTTCCTATCGGGACCTCTCTCTTTCGCTCACTCTTTCCCTTTTCCTACGGTGTTTTCCTTCACTATAGGAAATAGAGGATTTGAAGATAGATTTTCTTTCTTCTTATAAAATGGTTATTGATCTTATTTGCGAGTTCAGTAATATTCATATAATAATTCTGAAGATTAAATCCCCACCTGTGATTGCTCCTACTGCTGTTGAAGCTCTTCTAAGCTCAAGAAAGGATTGGGAATACCCCTCGACTTTCTTGGCTGAGGACAGATGAGGAAATATCTCCTGTTCCTCAAGAACTTAGTGGGATTAGTAGTTGAGTCCTTGGCCTTGTCTACATGACATCAGAGGAATTATTCCTCTCTGACATTTAAGAAGAACTTGTCTGTTCATAGGATTTTGAATGCTGGTTCATGGCTTCATCAGACTGCTTTCACTTCCTTCTACCTGAAGGACTTTGCCCACAGGTCCTCGGATACTTTCCTTAGGTCCAGTGGTGGCTGCTCAACAAATTGTGTAGCTCTTCTGGTGCTCCTGGCAGAGACAGTTTGTATCTTGCCTAAGATGATAGTGTGGAAGAGGGAATGAGTGAGATGACTGGTCTCTCTTCTTTTTCCTTTCTTCTCTACCTACGGATGGTTTTTTAAAGAATACACACATCATATGCTGGAACTGACTCGATGCAGGTGAGTTCTTGGCTAAGGACAAATGAGGAAATTTCTCCTGTTCCTCAAGAACTTATAGGGGTTAGGTTTGGTGACTTACTTAGCCTAGTCTAAGTAGTCAAGTTCTTAGCTTAGCCTACCTGGTTTGAACCTATCTTTATCAAACCTGCCCTTCAAAATCCTGGAGTATGTTCTTTGGTTTTGTGACTTCTGCAAGGAGATGATTTTCATGTTCTTCAAGAGTTTGGGATTGGGTTAGGTTAGGTTGGATACAATTCCCATCTTAGCCTACCCTTATCTATCCTAGTCTGACCAGACTGCTTTGCAACTCAATACCCTAGTTCTTCTTGTTCCTCCAAGCTTTAATATCAGCCTTTAAGCTTTAAGTAATGTTGCTCAGTAATGGCACCATGGTGGTTCCTTAGTCAAGTTAAAGGGGGAAGGATGTCCTATCATCATAGGGCAACTCCTCTTTTGAGTAGCTTACTGAACTTACGTCATCATAGGGGATCTCCTCATAGGACGTCTCCTCTTTCGGCGATGCACATTCCTTTGACAGTACTAGGACATCTCCTCTGTCGATGGTGCAAAGTCCGTTGGCAGTGCACAAGTTGACAGTAGAGTACTTAGCATGTATCTGTGTAGAACTCTTATCATAGGGCATCCCCTGGGGTTATCCTGTCTTCTCTGTATACAGTGCTGATGAATGGGGCTGCAGTAGAATGCTCAACACAGATGTCAGTCAGACACATTCCAGGATGAGGGATGTATGTCAGACAAGTTCTGTTACTGGAGTCTATGTCCATGCATGGGCATAGGAGTTCCACTTCTTTGGCAATGTGAAATGATTGAGCATGCCTTCTTTCCCTTATCAGTTTCTACTACCAGATTGGTTTTAATACCAATAACGTGTATACAAGAATAATTTTTATGTTCATGGTATTTTGAACAATTGTTCTTAGCTATGCTAAACCACTTTCACTAACAGTATCGATGAGATCTTTCTGATAAGGACAGTGGAATTGATCGAGACACCGATCTCTTTCTTTTCTAGTTGCCTTCTTCTCTACTGAGATAGGTAAGAAGATAAGACCTATCAGATGTTGGACCTATAGTATACACGTGACTGAAGTATTCCAACGGTTATAACATTGTGTTTTGTACGCAAATGTATCTTTCAGTGGCATATCTTTCCTCTCTCTAGCTAAAGGGGAAAGGAATGATATCAGACACATATTGATAGATACCTTAGTTTCTTGTCTGAACAGATATATCTATCAACTGATTAGGAGACTAAGTTCTAAAACCTTATTTTCAGTCAAGGAAGGATGTCTGGAGCCCCCTCCCTTGGTCTTTGTGCTGTTATGTTACTCCTATGAGGAGTGGGAGATGTAGGCAGCAATTGCTGCTTACAGTCCTCAGTATGATAACAACAACACCACAATACTAACATGGTTCCTAAAGGTCCTAGTGTCCTTACATGTCAGGTCTGCGACAGTGGTAGTACTCGGACAGACAGACGTACTTTAGTTACGATGGCCAGCATGGAATCAAAAGCAAGATGGCTCTTATTAGATGAAGTCAAGGGATGGGACAGTTGATCTTGACTTAAGGTTCTCGCTCAACCTCGAAAGAAGATTGATCATACTCTTTCTTCTCTTGATTTCCTGTTGTTGGCTCTGCTCTGATCTGCTTATTCTGCATATTTGATGGTGATCAGTTAGATTGATTGTTTTCCCTCAACGGTCCTGTGGCATAATCTAGTCTTTCAACCCAAAGCTGATGACTAGTTCGTTAGCTTCAAGCTGCCTGAGAAACAACGACAAAGGGATCCTTTCTCTAGGTAAAGAACTGAAACTTCCTACTGGACATCAGTACATTTCTGGGTAGATCTCTAAAAGGCAAAGTCATCTATATGTCTGTCACATTCAGAAAGGACATGCAGTTCGAGTAATGGGATAGAATGTATATGTGAAACTCACATTCATATCCTCTTACCTTGGAGTATTGTCCATAGGCAAAGGATCATTTCCCTGGGGGAATGAACTTCCAAACGTACCCTGCTATTTCCTGGTGGTCATCAGTGCGTTTGAGGCAACATCTCTAAGGGCCACAGTTGCCCATAGATCTATGGCATTCAGGAAGAACCAGTTGATCTGGTACTAGGGTAGAATGTAATTGTGCAGTTCACATTCTTATCCTTATACCTTGGGTTATTGCCCATGGGTCCTTGGACTCCTTTTCCTTGGATCCTTGGTGGTTGCTCAATAAATAATGTAGTTTACCCAGCTCTTAAAGATGGGTTGCATCTCACCTAAGGTGTGCAGCTACAGGGAGGTGTGGGAGGGACTGGCTTCATACCTTCCTCCTGTTTGCCGCCCTCTTGCAGTGGACAGAGGAAGAGTGAACAAGCCATCACGAGCTGGACTGGTGTGCATGCAGGTGACCTGCATGACTGAGTATTCAATCTATAATCCAGTTTTGTTTGGATTAATAGATGCATTTCCTACCTTCTCTGTAGCAAGGAGAGAGAAGGACTGGCAGTGGACAAGCCAAGTTGGTTAATTTTAGCTATATAGTCTTCAACATTGTGGGTTCGTTCATACCTTTCGAATCAATGGTTTTCATACTTCCCTTAGATTCAAAATGCCCAGAAGTCTGTCAGCTGAACATCACACATGTACAGATCAAAGGTATGGTACCCTTCCTTTGCTCTTTCATGACGAGGAAGAGGGTACCAGGTGAGCCAAGCTTACCAGTCAGTTCAGAGAATTACAGGCAGCACCCGGTTATCAGCGGTGGTTCCATTCCAACAGCATGACGATAAGTGAAAATTGCCAACAATTCGGCGCTGATAAGCTACAAAAATTGCCAATTTCCGGTTGTCAGCGCCTCTATTAGGTATGTGTTGGCGCCAGTATGTGATTATTGGCGGCAATAAGCGGAAATCAGCGCATATTGGCGCCGAAAATTGCCAATTTTCGTATCTAGACAAGCCCTGAAAAACCGGATCGCTGATAACTGGGGACTGCGTGTATTTGGAATCCTCCCTCCAATAGTGAGTCTCCATATGTAAAGACCTCAGGTTTGTATTCATGTAGGAACAAATGACAAACTTTTAATTAAATTGTATTTTTCCTAACATATAAACATCAGGTCTTCACATAAAAGGTCCACTTCTTACCACCCCTCATTCTTTTACCTGGGCCGAAAGGTAAACTGAAGAGATTGAATGCATACTGGTTGGGTGGGCGGTACTTCCACCCCTACCATAAGTAACTTTTACCATAACCGCCTTGCAAAAGTTTAATGGCCGGACTTTCCAGCTTCGCTGAAAGTTATCCATATGTAAAGACCTCAGGTTTGTATTTTAGGAAAAATACAAATTAATTAAGAATTTGTCATTTTTTAACCCATTAAGTTGCCATCTGATGCAAAATCTCTCATGGGAGATGTCATGGTTCTCTGAAATATTTTCCTTACATGAGCACCCTCCCACAAGGCAGGGTACTCAGGCCCAGGGTCCTTCTACTATGGTCAACCATTTCATCAGACTGGTAGAAGGTTACAGACATCTAGGAGGTTACAGGCATCTAGGAGATTACAGGAAACTTGACATCTGCTTGCAGGGCAACAGGGAGTGGCTAATTCTCTCATATAAAAGGTTGTTAGTATTGACAGAAGATGAGTGAGGGGTACTTCCCTATTCACTCCCATCTCTACCAGTTAACTACCTTGTTACAAGTTTTCATTACTGATTCTAGCTTGCACTGATGGTTACTCCTATATAAAAGGCTCTCGTGTAAACTTAGGAAAAATACAAATAACTTTTAAAATTTACTTTTCAAACCATCAGGTTCCTCTTATGCTTGGGCACACACTAGAATTGTCTCTCTGGCATACTTGATATCATACAACATGCTCGATTGACTCTTGGCGCCATGATGCAGGTTATTTTGAGTTAATTGATATGCCTCAACACTTTCAACCTGCTTGGGTATGGTAAAAGATTTCAGTTCTATTCCCAGACAGCTACATATTGTTGTATGTGTCATAATACACTGCTTGCGTACATTAATATCCTAATGATAAAGTCCGAGAGAGAGAGAGAGAGAGAGAGAGAGAGAGAGAGAGAGAGAGAGAGAGCAGAGAGAGAGAGAGAGAGAGAGACTGACTAAAACATCTACACATAACAGCAACAGAGTGAGGCAGAGGCAGACTACAGAAACTGTAAATCCTGAGAATTATTGGTGCTTAGCAACTGGCAGAAAACTCCAGTGCTATGGAAGAATCCAAGAATCTGGTTCTTGGAAAATTTACATGCCCATCTTTAGATATTCTGACTACAGTATGTGGATTTTAAAAAATAAAATATTTTTGAGTTCTGAGTTAATGCAGTTTCAGTGTAGCTTTGAGAGATCTTGGGATTGAGAATTCTTACTTAGTTCACAAAGCATGGGACTAATTTAGTTTTGAACGTTAAAGGCAGGGAGTAAGCATGTACTGTGTCTATAATTAGGGAAGATTGACAGATTTGTCTCCTTGAAAGGGATTTTCAGTCTATAACATGGAGCACCGCAGCACCACCATTGTACTTATCAAGACACTTTAGGATTCAGGCCTCCGGACAAGTAACAAAGTAGTCTAGTTACAAAGACGTATAGTTTAGCCTACATTCAAGATATCCCGTATCTAACATTAATTCCACATGATGTCTAACTTAGCCTAAACTGTACTACAGGTATACAGTACATTTTTCACTCAATTTAAGAAGAGTTGGCAAGTGGGATTGTGGTAAGCTGAGGGGTTATTGTGCCAGAATGTTTATGAGGTATAACAAGTGTTGAACACTTGTATACCCTGCATTCAAGGGTAAGTCATTGTTTGATACAGCGCTTTACATTATAAAGATTCCATATACTCTTTTTTTACTGAATTATTTCTTATGTATGTTTCAGGTTGGGATCTTGCTTCAGCAGAAAACCCAACATGTCTGGGCATCATCCATCTCTTTCTGGGAAAACTCCAGATTCATCCAGGTATGTGACATGAACCTCTTGTATTATGCTATTCTATCAGTGTCAAATTTCTCATTCTGTCAGTGTATAAAAAAACTAAATTTGTTGGTGCAAGTGGGATTTCTCACCTTAGTGAGGGATGTTGGGTTTTGTTAGCTAAGATAGGTAAAGTTAAGGGATTTGCAGATGTGAGAACAATCATTGTTTGTTTGGATGTGAGTTTGATATTTGTACAGGAACAATGGGGATCATAAAAGTACATCAGTTTTTTGGCCAAGGAACTTATTTTGTACCCTTTCATTTTTTTTCCATTTTAAGTTATTAAAAAATTTGACATGCCAACTTGAAAGCAAATTGCTGCACTGTACATGAATGAAATTGTAATGATAAAAGAACCTTGTGTAGACCTACTATACAAACAGATACACAGAAATTTTTGGTGAAAATGAGTAGTTAGTGAAGTAAAGTCGGGTACTGTCAACATTTTTAAATTTTTGTTTTTACCATCAATAAAACAAATGCCAGTATTTGAGTATGTTGCATAAAAAAGTGCAGTAATAGTGTATTTCATCAGTGTAACAGGACTTTACCTATTTTGTTAAATTTTAATTAATAAAAAAAAATAGTATTGGAATGGCAGTGCAAAGGTATTGAAGTTTTGAAGTAGGGACTATTAAAGTTGGACCAGGAAGACTTAGTAAGCCAGTGAAGTTACTCTACCATAACACTATATTTAAAGTGAAGGCTGGCAGGTGTATCAGGAGAATTTGAGATAAGTGTTGGTGTCCATCAGGGATCAGTTACGAGTCCATGCTGTTTATCCTAGTCTTGAAAGAAGTTTAAAAGAACTGCAGAAAGTGGGGTCCTTAAGACTTCCATGTGCACATGACCTATTTTTAACAAGAGAACCTGGGATGTTGTGGAAATGTTTATAAGGTGAAAAAGTGGATGGAGTGGAGAGGACTTAAAAAGCAAAACAAAGCTTAGTGACTGGAAAGACAACAAAGGAAGAAGAACAGTTAGGTAAGTGACCATGTGGTGGTCATGGGTAAGGTGTGATGTGTATTGCGTATTGATGTAATGGCTGTTGTCTCTAGAGTTCCTCATGGTTACAGAATATTCATGGCATCAGAAATTTTTAATGCTCAAATTGTATTACAAGAGGAAATTAAGGAGAGAGGGAGAGTTAAGAATGCTGTTTTAGTAGGTGGACAGATCTTAAAAGAGATAGAACATTTCAGATACCTTAGGAGGACAGGACTATTAAAGGATTCTGGGGGTGATTCAGAATCTGTCTACACCAGAACACTCATCCTTCACTGAATGCTTAGCATTAATTTTTTTTATTGCTTCATGTCACATTATACCTCATGCATTTAGTGGTCTTTAAAGCTACAGAATTGATCTTTATCATGATATGTTTAAAAATGGCAGGAAATAAGAACATTAATATCACGAGTGAAAGTTATCTGTGATTAAAAAGTTTCGTTACTTGGAAAAAATCACAGTAAATTGGGAAAGAAAGGTATCCAATTTCTGTTTACTCATTGTAAAAGTAGTAATAAATTGCATTTTCAATTACAGTATGTGAAATTCATTACTATTTGAGCCATATATATGATAACACAAAGGGCATTAAAAAATGTAAACTACATTTGATTGGCAGGACTTCTCTAAGCTGAATAATGGCTTATGTCCTTTTTCTTGAAGAAATGCCATTAATGATAATATACACTGGCTTCAAGGAAAATAACAAGCATCAATAATGATGCTTTTATACAATTTATGGTGGATTAATTAAAAAAAATCTTTCAACAACGATGACGACAGTCGTCATCAGAATCTGAGGTTGAAAAATGGAGGATGACTATAATCATCATCAGAATCTCTAAAAGGTTTATACAGCAGTTGAGAGGGCGGCAAGAAGGAGAGTAACTGTAGGATGGGTAAAATGGAGAGAGAGCTAGACTACTGGTAAATGAAAATGTCCCATTACAGTATTAGAGAGAAAACAAAGACTTGCAACCAATACATAATTCCTGTACTACTGTGCCGCAGAAAATGGCCACTGGCAAGGAATACGGAGGAGATTTTGAAGAAGTTGCAGGGTAGAATGTTAAAATTCATGGCCAGAGTATGCTGGGAAGATGTTTTTATGAATTAGGAGTTAGTGGAGAGATGAAACACCAAGGGGCTAGAAAAAAAAGACATCTTAAAAGAGAGAGAAGGTTTGGACATGTGATGAGATGGGATGAGTAACAGTTGGTCAGAAAAGCAGTAGATATGAATGTAGTCCTCTCCTTTTAGAAGACTTTAAAAGGAGAAAACTCTGAAAATAAGGAAATTACCCATTCTAGTATTTCTTTGCTAGAAAAGCATCACATTCTATATAAGTAACTTACCAAGTGATTACATAGCTACAGTTTCTAACTAGTACGGCAGCTAAAATTTGAAAACTCACGGTAGAGATTCTTTTGTTTTGGTGTAGGAACTAGTCCCGCCCACTTTTGGGAAAGAGGGGAACAACTTGGCAAAGAACCTCAATTTGTTTCTGCCGGCAGACGACAAAGGTTGTTAGCTCTCATCTAAATTTGGAAATTCATTTCTTTGCTGGTTTTTTGGTTGAGACAAAATTGGTGAAGTATATTTATTTTTTGTAGCCTTTTGGTAATTAATCAGTGATAGGCTATTTCTTAAAAGACCAGAGTTTCACGGTTTTGACAGTTTTTTCAAGAATTAGACTTTTCTGTCCCCAAGAGGCTGGAATGCTTTCTGCGGTTGGTAGACGAGTTTCTCACTCTCCAAACCTGCTCTGCCAACAAATGGATGAGTCACCTTGGAACTCTGGCATCCATAGAACAGTTTGCATCCCTAGGAAGATTACACATGAGGGTTCTTCAGTTTTTCCTCAGAGCCAGCTGGGACAGGAAAAGTCACCCAGACTCGGTCACTTTTCCGGTAACTCATGAGATCAAGAAGCACCTGCTTTGGTGGAGGTCCGAAGACAGGTTGCTGAAGGGAAGTCCCTTCTCATTCAGAACCCCGACCTAAGCTGTTATCCAGACGTACCAGATATAGGATGGGGGGCTCTCCTGGGAGGCAAGGAGGTCACCGGGTCATAGTCACCAGAGCAAGAGAAGTTTCACATAAATGTGAAGGAGTTAAAGGCGATCCACTTGTGGTTGCAAGCCTTTAACTCAGAGGTGTTCAGCACGACAGTGGCACTCCATTTGGACAATACTACAACCCTGTATTACATCAGCAAACAAAGGGGAATGCATTCTTTCTCCCTCTGTGAAATAGCGAGGGATCCTCTCCTCTGGGCAAGTTGGAACCATACGAAAATCATAACCAGATTCATCCAAGGCAGACTGAACGTCCTGGCAGACCAGCTGAGCAGACGCAATCAAGTCACTCCCACAGAGTGGACTCTAGATCCACTTGTTTGCCTAGACCTGTGGAAGCTTGGGGGGGGAAACCGATGCTGGATCTCTTCGTGACTTCCAAGAACCATCGTCTACCGCAATTTTGTTCACCAGTCCCTTGTCATGGGCAACAGATGCCATGTTGCAGGACTGATTCAACAAAGATCTGTATGCCCTCCCTCCATTCAGGGTGATCAGAGATGTCCTGAACAAGTTCCGATCCCACCAGAATGCATCGATGATGCTAATAGCCCCATTTTGGCCTCTAAGAGAGTGGTTCCTGGATCTCATGGAACTTCTGGTAGACTCTCCCAGGCTTCTACCACCAGAACGCAACCTGCTCACACAACTCTGTTTCAGACGGTTTCATCGAGGGTTGTTAAATCTAGCTCTGACAGGTTACAGACTGTCAAGAAATTGCTCAGAGCTAAGGGATTTTCAAGGGTGGCTGCAGATTCCATTGTGAAGTGTAGACGGCAGTCATTTGCCAGTGTCCACCAAAACAAGTGGTCTGTCTTCCGCACTTGGTACAGAATTAATGGCATCTCATCTTCTAAGACATCTTTAACAGAACTTGCAGATTTTCCATTATTCTTGAGGACCACCACAATTAAAGGTTACAGGTCCGTGCTTAGTTCAGTTTTCTGGCATAGAGGCCTGGACCTTTCTGCTAACCAGGTTATATCTTATCAGATATTTTGACACTAGTAAGCAAAGGAATACAGTAAACCCCCCCAATATTCGCGTTCTCATGGTTTGTGGACTCACGCATTCGCAGGGTTCTCTGTGGAACATATCTAGCCATTTTTCGCGGAAAATTCGCCCATTCGCAGTATTTTTCAATGAGAAATATTCACTAATTTCTGTATTTTCATATAATTTTCATGAATAAATGCACTTTTTGTGATAAAACTATTAAAATACTCAGGTATAAGCATTTTTACAGGGTTTTTCTTGGTTTAAGCTATCAAAATGGGCAGTTCTAAGTGTTTTTAGAGGGGTTTTAAGCATTTGCGGATTTGACCTATTTGCGGGGGTGTGGGACGCATCCCCTGCGAATACGGTGGGTTCACTGTACAGAACTAGTATCATGGAACCTAGATGTGGTTCTTAAATGGTTATCTAGCCCTGTTTTCGAACCGCTTAACTCCGTGTCCCTTAGAAATCTTACTAAGAAGACCCTCTTCCTGGTTGCCCTAGCAACTGCTAAGAGGGTCAGTGAAATACATGCAATTGACAAAAGAATCGGATTCGCTCAAGGCGATGCAGTCTGCTCTTATACCCTGGGATTTCTTGCAAAGACTGAGACTCCATCAAAACCCTGGCCTTGTTCTTTTAACATTAAGAGCCTAGTGCAGGTTTGGAAGATGAAGAGAGAGTGCTTTGTCCTGTGAGGGCTTTAAAATATTACCTACACAGGACTGAGAAGATACGGGGACTTGTCAGTAACTTGCGGTGTTTGGTCAAAGACCCCTCTCTACCCCTTATGAATAATGCCCCATCTTTGTTTTTAGGGACCTCATTTGTTAAGCTCATTCTCAAATTGGAGAAGAACTGTTTACCATTTTTAAAGTCAGAGCTCATGATATTAGAGCTGTAGCTACGTTGTTAGCTTTTAAGCACAATCTGTCTCTCTCTTCCATTCTTGAAGCTACATATTGGAAATGCAAGTTAGTGTTTGCATCCCATGGCTTAAAGGAAGTGGAAACAATTTTTAATCATTTCAGTACCCTAAGCCCGTTATCAGCGGCTGGTATGGTGTTGGGGCAGGAAATGTAGGAAGTATCCCTTCCATCCTCAATCTCTTTGCCTTAACATAGGATGTTGAGTCATTGGGGAGCCTGGGGGTACTATGTACCTGGATACCCACCAGTTTTTAGTGGAGGGGTGGTGGTATTTTTTAATTTTTATGGTGTAGGTAATAGTGTTGGTTTTGGTCTGGTTGTTTTTTGTGACAGTGCTGCGCCCAGGGCAGGAGCAAATTTTTATGCTTTATTAGCGATCAGAAAGGTCCTTCGCTTAAAGCTCCCACTTACGTAGCAGGCGCCCCATGGCTGTACCACCGCACTGCTATGGGGTAAGATTAGTGCCAACCAGAGGCAGTATCTTCCTGTAGCAGTTTTCTTACCAGGTAAGGAAACAACAAGCATTGTATCGCTGCTGGCAATTTTTTCTCTATTCTCAAATCCATTACATGTACTACTGTAATGTTTTGGGGTAGTAGTTATCCATGGATCCCACCTCCTATTAATGTGGGAATCAGCTGTGTAATTACTGTACTTGGTAATTACACAGCTGATTCCCACATTGATAGGAGGGGGTGCATGAATAACTACTACCCCAAACCATTAGTACATGTACTAATGAGTTTGAGAATAGAGAAAAAATTGCCAGATAAGTTACTTATATAAAAATGACATATTTATGATAAAGTTAAATACAGAATGGGAGCCCACCCTCCTCCCTTCGCATGGACATAAAGGCACAAACAAATTGAGGTTCTTTGCCAAGTTGTTCCTCTCTTTCCCAAAAGTGGGTGGGACTAGTTACCTACACCAAAACAAAAGAATCGCTACCACAAGTTTTCAAATTTTACCTGCCGTTCTAGTTAGAAACTATAGGTATGCAATTACTTGGTAAGTACCGTATATATAAAACTTTATCATAAAAATTTCATGTTAATCCACATAGTAAATGAACCAATGCAAACCGTAACACTATGATACTACCAAAAATCCTAATAAAATAAAACAAACTTGTCTCTAGTAATTAAAACCCTTTAAACTAGGACTTTCCAAAAGTAATAAGACCCATGGTGGCAGATGTAATATGGGGCTCAACTGAAGGGAGTGCAAGAAATAATCAGTGATGATATAGCATAGTCATTAACAGTGCAGTACAAAAATTTATTTGTTGGAAGCTGTAAATTTATGGAGACAAGAATTACATCCTACCCCTTCTGAGCTTCACCCTCTCCAGATTTTTAAAATTTTATTGTAAAATTATACAAGCACAGTAATCCCTTGATTATCTGGATTAACAGAGCCAAGGCCTTGTCAGATAAGGGGGAAATACAATAAGGGCAAGTAAAAAAATTGACGGGTGTTTCAAGGGCTACCCCTTACCCTTCCTCCTCCCACCTTGTCAATGCTTCATAACTGCAAACACTAATTCCACTTATGAACAATAACCATCACACTTTAAACTGAAAACTTGATGCAAAAAGCAGTTATATACTTTATTTTCCCATATTTGTAACAAAATATCATGCTCTATAAATACACTTTGTTTTCTCTCATATGTTACACGCAATATGGTAGGTTACACAAACAATGTTTTTCATATTCTCCAAACACTGTAAAATACATCGTACAGTAAAAAATGAAAATCAACCCCCTTTTCTCTCTCTCTCTCTCTCTCTCTCTCTCTCTCTCTCTCTCTCCTAAACTGTATCTTTTTTTCTCTTTTATGCTTGATGTATTTCATTACAAGTTACTGTGCGGTATTCAGAAAGCAGAAACAAAACCAAATCTAAAGCTCAAATGATGTGAAACACCTTCCTACCCCACTCCACCCATCCCACACTACATTCCCTCCCCCCTCCCAGCCAGGGAAACTCCTTCACTGCTCCACCCACATTCCACAAGAACCCTTTCTCTGTGTGAGTTCTTGTTGAACAGCCTTACTGCTGCTTTTCTCCCTTGGTGCCCAGCCATCTGACACCTCTCCCCACCTTGGAAACTTCTCCAGGCCTCCCACACCCCCAAAACCCTTTCGCAGTCATGAGTAGAAGCAGTGTTTGCCAATGTTTTCCTTAGGCCACACAGCATTGCCAACATCAGAGAGAAGTTTTTACAAATTTTAAAAAATTATATTACTGTATATATCTTTGTCCCTGGTCAGTGCTGTCGGATAATGTTGAGTTTCGGATAATGAAGATCTGAATAATCGAGGGATTACTTGTATATCCAACTTTGTTCCAGTAGATACCATTATTCTGCAGTGCATTTTCTGTTAAACATTGTTTCTTATTGTATGAAAGCTTTTATTTAGGTGGTAAAATATGTTTCTAGAGCTTTTTATTAGTTCTCATAGGGTATCTGATCACCTTGGTTTGGTGGTTTCCAATGAAGGTATTGGAATTTGTTTTTTAACTGCTGGTGTGTAAGTAGTAAAATTCCGGGCATTACTGTGCGATCTTCAGATTTTTTTTTTTTTATTAGAAAGCAATCACTTAAGGATTTATCACAGGTATAAGTACTGTATCAGTAATACTAAAAATTCATGTGACTTGAGGGGAACTGATATTAACCAAAACAAAAGTAGTGGGACATAGGGAAATTATTTGCTCTATCACCATATAATCTGCATCGTGACAGTTGGCACTGATAATCTGCATTGTGACAGTTCGTGCCTCATAGTGAATTGTGCATACTGAAGTCCCTTATAGTTCAGTTGGGGGACAATATGTTGATGGAAAGGTTGGATAGTGTGTGTACTAAATGGAACTTGGTTGATTATACATGTTGAAAATTGAAAATTTATTCATTTGTAAGTGAGTTTTTATTGCTTCAGTGAGGTGATTGAAGGTGGTAAAACAAATTTTGTCTCGTATTTCTTAGTAATTTACAAATATGGCAGTTTCTAATGTTGCTTGTTTAGATGTTGATGATGAAGCCAGACATTCAGGGATTGCATGTTCTTTTAAGTCCCATTTTGCACCATTTCTTCGACATGTATGCTATTTACAGTTCTGTACATGATAATTTACAATTAGTGAATCTGCTTCTTTAAATAGTTCAATTTTCGTTTCTGTTCCTCTTTCTTATTCTCTGGGTTCTCAGTCATTAACAAGTATCCAGATTAACTAATGATAATGATGATAATAGGCAGCGGTTATAAAAGATTATTAATTTGGGGGTCCATTTGTTGTATGTAAAAAAGAAAAAGGGTGGTCTCAATCAATGTACTGTATTGAATTACTAAAGCAGACGTAAAGAAATTGAAAGTTATGTGATATTTTCTTTTGGATAGTGCACACAAGTACACAAAACATTATGGTAAAATAAAAAGTCCATTGTTAGCATTCGTATTCTCTTGAGTGGTACAGTACAGTATATTGATTTGCATTTCTCTTTACTGTCACCGAGCTGCTTGAAATTCGCTGCCATAATGCAGTACCATTAAGGAGAGAGCAGAGTGACCTCATGAACTGAGCCACTCTGGGTTTTATCGAGGACTCTGTGTACTCTTGTTTTTATTTGTTGTTTGCTGTAGCAGTGTATGAATTTGATTATAGTGGTGCTGTAGTCACTTTTTCTTCGTTAACCATCATTTCTGTAGGGTTAACATTTGAATCATTTAGCCTGAGAGTTGAAGAAAGTCATACATAGGAAAAAAAATTAAAGCATGCAAAATAAGTTTTCCTTTGCTTTTACAAAAAGGAAGAGAAACATGTTAGGACTTAACTAAGCCAAAATCGTATGAGAAATAAAACAAGAATTGTCATTTTGATGAAAATTTACAATTAAAATTGAGTAATGGGATTCAGTACTAGGAAAGGAAATCTGGGAGAATAATGTGAGAAAGAAGAGATTAACCTACTTCTCAGTTATGGGAGATATGACTAATGGATTTTTTTTGTACTTCTAAAGCTTCAGATATGTTAATGTGGATTATTTCTACTTCTGCTTCGTGCTCGCTTACTCCCCCAACATATAATCATGATAAAAAGTCACATATAGGGATTAATGGTCGACTTTTAGTACAGAATCTGACTATCTTATAGTGAGTTCGTTTTTCCATGTCATAATTTTCTTCTCTTTTCTTTCGTATTTTACTCATATTCCCACATGTTTCATGATTTTTTTTTACAGTCCAAGTACAAGCTGTTTATATCTTTTATCATCAGTTTCATCAGGTTAGTTGTATCTCTCTCTCTCTCTCTCTCTCTCTCTCTCTCTCACACCAAATTCATCAGCTTAGTTGTATTCTTTACTGTTATAACTGCTGTTGGATAGATGTACATTGACTCTCTCTCTCTCTCTCTCTCTCTCTCTCTCTCTCTCTCTCTCTCTCTCTCTCTCTCTCTCTCTCTCATCACACCAAATTCATCAGCTTAGTTTTATTCTTTACTTTTATAACTGGTGTTGACTAGATATACTCTCTCTCTCTCTCTCTCTCTCTCTCTCTCTCTCTCTCTCTCTCTCTCTCTCTCTCTCTCTCTCTCTCTCTCTCTCTCTCTCTCTCATCACAGCAGATTAATGTGTCTAGTATTTCTAATTATTGCCACATGAGGTTTTTGTAATATAATGCAGGAATTATGTGTGTGGAACCACGTAAAGTAATTTTTTTTTTTTTTTTTAGAAATCTACATCTGTGCAAGGTAAGTTCTTGTTATCTTGCACAGGTCCACAGATTTGCTAATGACTGTATAGTACAGTGTGACTGTGTTCAGTGATGCCTTTTTGTCCAGAAGTTGCTTCATGATACATTTACCTATTGTCATTGCGCATTAAAAAATATCACAGTACACTACAGGACAGTATGTTCAGCAACTGAACTGAGGTTTGATACGGGTCCTGAGCGTCTCGTCAGTATTGGATAGGTTTATTTTGTTCTGTCAGTGGGGTTCATAGAGTATCTTGCATATTAGTTCAAATTTATACGTTTCTAAAAGTGGCATGTATGTATATACATATTTTGACAGTTTAACTACAGTATCACTGTATTTCATTCATCCTTCTAGTTACATGGTCGGATGTTTAGTTTTGTGTCGAAACCCACATACCACATAACCTATATTCCACTGCTCTTTATCCGGACGTTTGGTTATGAGCCATGAAAGTGGAAGGGTAAGTGAATGCACCCAATTTTAGTAATGACCCATGAAAGTGGAAGGGTGAGTGAATGCACCCAATTTTAGTAATGACCCATGAAAGTGGAAGGGTAATTGAATGCACCCAATTCTGCGTTGTTTATGGCAGTCTTTGCTTTTACCCTGTGTAAGAGGCTGCCAAGATTTCTTTGACTAGCTGGTGTGATGGTGAAGGAGAGTGCTCTAAAAGCCCTCTTCCAACAACTGGAATTCTGCAACACATCAGGATATTTTAATTTACTTTATCTAGTTTTTCTAAGGTTTGTATTTCATCGTTGTAGAAACTGATACGGTTAATTGTTAAAATGTTGAATTTGCATATTTTGTAATGCTTATGAAGTATCTGAATTTGCTATTCTGTACTGTACGGTAATAGAAAATTGTGGATTAGGAGTACAGTACTGTTTACAAAAATCTTATGTGGTTGTCAAGTAAAGATTAGATTTCATTAAATACTGTACATAAAATGTAAAATTTATCGCTACTAAAGTAAAGTCCTTCAGGCTAGCTGTGTGACTACCAAATAATTTTGCTCAGTGATCGGGTTAAATTACTTAATCATATGAACCTTAGATAGAATCACCATGTAAAAGAAATCATTTACTCAGAGGTGTAATGTGCACTGATATCCCTGGATAATGATGAAATAATGAATGTCATAATTGAATACATATCATGTCAGACCTGAGTAAAGTGCTTAGAGGATGCCATATGAAAGTGACTATTTTGAAAGTAGTATGTCTGCATTGTTAAGAAGAGTATCGTGGGCTCTCTTACCTTCCTTAATGAGGAAAGTGATCATATTATTAAAAATTGGGCTTTCCTTAGATATATTTCTCTGATTTCAGTGCAGGCCTCTTAATTTAATTTAAATTATTGTATAGGAATATGATTCACCAGGTAGCAGCTATTTTATTTTTGTGCTGTAGTCTTGAATGAATCAGTACCTTATTTTTTACAGATCTAACTCCAAGATTGGTGCTAGTGACAGGTGTTCGCGATGTGGGTATGTTAGGAGAAGGCCAGCAGGTCTGGTGCATAACTCGTGTTGCATTCCTGCCCTTGGCCACAGCACCTGATACTGAGCTGCACCTTCAGCAGTGTCGAAAGCATGCCAACCATCCGGGAAGGTAGGTGTCAGGAGGTTTTAGATCTAGCATTGCCACCTTTTACCCTCTTGACTGTGTTAGATTGGGAAATTTTGTCTTGTGTTCCAGTATTGTCATAGAAAAAAAGCATACTTTTAAAAATGAAAACAGATCCTTTTATAGGACTCATTCACCTGGGTATTTAAATGTAACGTTTTTATTTTGTATCAGATCTGGACTCTATTACAGTTCAGGGCAAAGGATTGAAATGTTAAAAAGCAACTTGTCATCAAGTAGGTGGCTGTAGGTCCCCACCAAAAAAACCATTCTTTATTGGTCATCATGGGTTTTGTAACTGGGTCTGCCATTATACCTGTCATTTGCTGGGACATGTTAAGATAATAAAATGTCATGGAGCAAAGTTTGTAAAAGTTGCAAACATTTTGTTTATAGTGTCATTATGATGTGTGCTTTTGTTAATGAAGACTGCAACCTTGCAAGCAAATTGAAAATACAGTATTGCAAGTTTTCATTTGTTTGTGACAAGCAGCATAACTCACGATAAATAAAAACTAACTGCATGCAATGGGAGAGGACTATAAGTGTTAAAAAGTGAAATAAAAGCTGATAAGACAGGAATATGTTTTAATTATGGGACCACTAGTGTTATAAAGATAGCATCTTCTAATGGTAAGTCGTAGAGAACTAGAAGTTGAGAGGAGAGAACTGTAAACATTAGACATGTTTAGGATAAGACAACTGATATTAAATTGAAACATCTATACTGCCCATGTTAAATAATAGATAACTATTAAAAGCCCCCTCGGTAGACAGCCAGGGGTTCAGTCATTGCTGGTAAGTAATGAAATCTGCTAAGTAATGACGGGTGACTTATAGCCTACATGATAAAGTACCCCGGAACCATACAGCACCTTGGAGCCAACTCATAGCACAATAGCTCATAGTGTAGACACAATCCTTTACTTTATAAAGTAACCCTGACTTAAAAGCATGATCATAGGTGGTATTCCATTAATTATTATTACAGTTTCATCTTACCAGGTATTGATTTATGCATTGTTCAGTTTCAGAAATACCATTTGCAAAATGAGTTGTTTATCAAATAATCCTCCACTGCCTCAGTTATCCCTTTACGGTCATTTCAGTCAGGCTTGCCTTGACTTCTCACCTGGCTGTGTTATCCATTTATGACACTCACAAGATATGTAAAATTTAGTTTAGTATACAAATTGTCATGTTAATTTTAAGCTAAAAAATATAGTGTTTATTTTTAAATTTTTATCTCTTTAGTAATGACAACTCTGTTAATTTTTTATAAAACAGAATTTTTGAGGAGAGAGGGGAGAGAGATCAGAGTCCCTCCCATAGTAAATATCATTGAAGTGATGTAGTTCATCATGGGTTTTAACTCCTGATGTATCTCCTTTTACATTTCTGATGGATCGCTCTGGGGTAGTAACTTTACACATTTAGTATCTACACGGAATTACCTAGAAATTGAAAAATCGGGTTGTCCCTCTCCAGAAATAGATTTTTCCTTCGTCAAAATCCCTTAATTATTATACAGTTTCATATATTGATTTATGCATTGTTCAGTTTCAGAGATACCATTTGCAAAATGAGTTGTTTATCAAATAATGTGTGTGTACCTCTGCCCATTTATGCTCACAAGATATGTGAGCACAAACTGCATTGAGTTTATTTTTAATTGCTTTATAAAAGATAATGTATGAGAGAGAGAGAGAGAGAGACAGAGACAGAGACTGAGGAGGGTGCTACTATAAGTGCATGTTGTTTCCTCATGTGATGCATATGTACATACAGAAATGCAAATATATACCTTACATTGCATTCAGCACAACAGTGCATTAAATATATGTAATAAGAATCCAAAAGCATGTTAAATACACTCTACCCTGTACATTAATTAGTTATATGTAAATCATCTTAACTTTAAGACTTTATTAAATAAATTAAACAACAGTACAGAACAGTACATTAAATATGAGCATGTCAATGAAGGTATCATACCATTCATGTTGTGGACAATAAATTATTTGTAATATTTGCTTGAAGATACAGTAATGTGTTAAGCATAGTTAGATCCTTGTGTGGGTTTGTTAATTCCAGACGTTTTGGTCCGAGTCATAATCACTGACTTCTATTGGTAATGGAATAAGAAGTGATGTTTGAAGCTCATGAACTGTGGAGGTGGTGGGCTGAGGCGATGAAGTTGTAAGGGTTGGAAGGATACCAGAGGGCCAGGTTGGGGTAAATGGGAGATAGGGATGAGGACACAGATGGTGGTGCTATTCTTTCTCCAGTCATTCTTTTCTCACATAACCTGTAAAAGGGCTGGGCACCATGGCATGAACTGAAGAAGAATCATTTGGAGAATCAGTGACAGGGGCCTTAGTAGGGCATCAACGCAACAAACAATCTGAAGCAGTAAGGAGAGATATGGTGGATGAACAAGATGAGCTTGAAGGGTAGTGATAGTGAGAGGAGGAGATCAGATTGGACTTGGTTAGGCCCACTTTGGCTGGAGTGGGACAACATGAGTCTTAGTCTTGCTCAAAATATCAGGCAGACTTTTACACTCAAGAATCTTGAACTCCACCAACATGATCAGAAAATGTAAAGGCCTCTTGGCATGGCCCAGGGATACTCTTGGGCAATGAGGGTCTCACAGAAACCTTGGAGATAGGCCCACTTAGCAATGGAATATCTTGCAAGCAAGGAGAAACAACAGGTGACAAGTACTTTGGGTATTTGGGTACTCAGAAGCAGTTTAGTACACAGAAGCAGTCAAGGGGCAATCAGAGACGGGTACAGGACAGCATTTGATACCAGTCAGGTATGCAAAGGAAGAAGCAGCTGAAGCAAAAGATATCAAACCAATTGGAGCAGGGTGTTAGAGGATAGCAAACTCACCAAACACTGAGCATTACTCATAAGATGAAGAAAAATTAGTGAATTATGAAATATAAAAGAAAATGAAGGGTACAGCAACCAACTGGAAAAGCACCTGGTTAATCCTGGGTATCACAGCAGCACTTTTAACACTAACCAAGTCACACATGAATTCATGCATGGCTTTGGTGACTCTATGGTGGCTACACAGGGAGTGGTTCTCTAGATCTTCTGTCTCACGTGATAGACTGCCTGAGACTGCTCCCACTAAGGATGGACCTTCTTAAATAGCCTGAATGCATGAGGTTTCACCAAAACCTTCCCGTGCTTTAGCTAACTGCATGGAGACACTCAGCTGTCTCTTGAGCACAAGGGGATTTTTCCAATTGCACAAGAATCATCATTAATTCCAGAAGGCAATTGACTAATGCACTGCACCAGGGACAGTTGTCAGCATATAGAGCCTGGTGCTATTTCAGGAGGGTTTCCTGCATCTGTACCGCAGCAAATAGCCTAATTAAGTTCTTAATTCATTTATGCTACAATAAAGGTTTGTCTCCTCCTTCTGTTAATGTATATTGTTCCATGTTAGCATCCATATTAAGTCATTCTGGTCTGGATATCTCTTCTAAACTGGACATTAGGGAACAGATCCATTTCTTTCAAGTAGAGATTCCTAAATCTCTGTTTAAACCCCCTGGGTTGGAACTTGATGTAATGCTGAAGTATTTGAGTATATGATCATTTGAACCCATAAATTTAGCTTTCCTAAAAGATTTGACAATTAAAACTTTTTACAGGTCTTAGCCTCAGTGACAAGAGTTAGTGAACCTCATTCTTTCTCTTACAATGTGGATTTTACTTTGCAAGGAGTGGTTCCTTCTCTTTTGCCCCTCTTCAGGGTCTTCATCATTTTTTTGACGTCCCCAGTCTGTTGTCCTTTGTGCCAGAAGGGGAAGAATCCTTCCTGTGTCCAGTCAGAGTGCTGTCTCTATATGTGCAAAGGACTAGGGATCTCAGAGACTATGTTAAAAACCTTGTTTGTAGTCCTAGAAACAGGTCAAAGAATGCCATGGCCTGGCTGTTTAAGAACCTGGTCAAGGAAGCACACACTAAACTAGACCCTTCTTTCTTGCCACTCCTAAAGGTAAAGTTTCATGATGTAAGAGCAGTAGCATCTACCTTCAATTTCCTTAAAAACCACTCTCTTGAGAGGCTTCAGCTTTTAGGGAAAGACATAACTCTCATCCTTCATAGCCTGCTTGGGCTCTGTATCACCTCTTGAGACAGGCCTCAGACTGAAACCTTAGTCATTGCTATGAAGTGTAATGGTAGGAATCACAGCCTTCTCATCTCATCCAGTACTCAGAGATTTGGAATTGCTCTTGTAACCATGAGTTCTTGGGTTTGTGGCAAAACTCAGAAATTTAGTCTGACAAGAGACACAAGTTTTTGTTTTTACTTTGGGATCGGGTAGTATGGACAAGAGGGGTCTATGCCTCTGTCACCTGATAAGTAAACCTCAACCTCTTATGTAATGAGTGTTTATGCCTCTTGCTAGTACCAGCAAACAGAAGGTTAGAAACCTCTCTTCTTTGTGGCTTTGTGATGAGGGCATGGATATGTTCTTGGCAATTTGAAGTGAATTTTCAGTACATGGGTGATGGGGGCAGGTGTCTGCAGCATGAGACCATCTTGTCCTTCACTCACAAGTTCCCAGACACTTTTTCTCTGAGACCTGTGGTGGCTTTTGAGTAGGTTGGGTAAGCACCCCTTTTGGATAGAAAAGGATCTCTCCTAAGGTGCTCTGAGAGCATGAGGTTGTGGTCAAATGCTAAAGTGACTGACCATTCACTTTTCCTTCTTGCTCCCTCTGCGGAGCAGCCGCTTGGCCAGATTATATGCTGGACCAGATGTTATATAAGTGACTTCTTGAGCACCCTGTCTTTGTGACCCCCTCCACGTACTTTTAACATGGTGGCAGGCCATGGCAGAGTTATATTTTGATCTGAAGCTATATTTTTTATAACTGCCTCCCAACTTTTGTAGCTTTTATGGGTGGTAGCATGTGGATCTTCACCGTCTCTTGGGCCCATGGCCCTACTATTCTGTCATCCCAATGCCAGACCAGGTAAGGGGTTACAGGAGTAATTGCCTCCCTTACTTGCTCTCACAGCCAGGATCACTAACTTTCTGGGTGTTTCTCAACATCCAGTATGTTGACAGAAACAACCTCCCACCTATTGAATGAGTCTCCTACATAAGAGGCAATTGTTTGTATTTCCTCAGGAACAAATGACAAAGGCCAAAGTAAAAAAGCGTTTGGTAAAGGCAGGCAAGTAAGGGTATTCTCCCACTCATCCCATTGCAACTGTCAGTTAACTAACTTGTTAACAAGTCGAAAAGAATCTCCAGCAAATACTGAAAGATGCATCTTCCTAAAAGGTAATGGTTTTTATGTCTATGAAAAAACAGATCACAATGAAAACGTGTAATTTTTCCAAATGTCTTTTTCCTCCACAGTGGTACCGGTGAACGTAAATTGGGGCTGCCTTTTGGTGATTTGCAGCAGAAGGTAGCTCTTTCTAAAACTTTTGGAACGATACGAAGTGTAACTTCCACCATCAAAAGTGCTACTGTTAATGCTGCAGTAACAGCAACAGGACAGGTAAGATATAATAGCCTTTTTTTATTGAATATACAGTAGTACGAACTTGTAATACTAACAGCCAAACTGACTTGGAAGAGCCAACAGTTCATTTTACACCAAATAATGTATGCTGTGCTTCCAGGATCTATACAGAGTTCTTTTTCAGCTATCCTGGTGTGCAAGCCATTTCATTTTTGTTTTTGTTTTTTCACATTCATGTATTCAGAAATAGTTTCTGTGCTTATTTGTTCCTGCACAAATGTAAACCTTCATTCTTTATGTAGGGATTTAGCTTGTGAATGCGAGCTAGAAAGGCTGTTTAACTTTCAGACGGCCCCCACCAACTTTTGCATGGGTGGGATCGCTCTCCTCAACCTCTGTGGATGTAGTTACTGCGGGTTGATGGCTACCAACTGCCCCATTCGCCTGGCAAGGTTTTGGTCTCTGCCAGGCTAGGCAAGGGTGCCTGCAGTCTCCCGCCTGTCCCCTCCACCTCTCTGAGGTTTACTGGGAGGTGGAAAGGCTCAGGGTTCAGGACCAGAACTGTTCTAGATCCAGTCCCAGCCCTACCGTGGAGGAGTACGTTCCTAGGTTGGTCTGCAGGCCAGACAAGTCATACTCCTGAGTGGTTGAGAGATTTCCTGGGGGCTCTGGCGAGCATCCCTAAACTGCAGAGTGAGCAACTTGGGAAGACCAGGAACTGGAGGGATCCAAGGGTCCTATGCCCCAGGACTTGGACACCCCTAAGTTGCAGAGGCAATTTGTGGTCATTAACCCCTTCCCTGTTATCCCGAGTATTCTCATGATTAACTACCATGTATTCTTCTTACAAAAACAAGAATACTCATTCATACTTGTAAAATACTCCGTCTTACTACCTTCCAGACTTTGTTCATTCTTTGATGAATTCATGTTTTCTGTATTTCTTCTCCCAAAGATAGATCCTCAGCCATCAAGTCCTTATGGGGACAGCAGAAGGAACCCAAGGCCTCGAACAGCCTTTCATGGCCTAGTTGGGTTTTGGATCAGGTGAATTCTCTTGTTTCTGGGCATGAAAATTCTCCAGTCCAGCCAGTCTAGCAAGTTACTTCCTTTACCTCTTGCTTGCCAGAGGAAATATTCTCTGTTTTCTGAGAATCCATTGGCAACTAAGCAGGTCAACCCGGATTTAATTCGTCTATTGTCCCAGTTTAGTGCTCAACCGTCTCAGCACAGAGGGGAATCTCTCTCTCACAGAAGGAGGCAGCTACTCTGGAGTTGATTGCCATGTCAGCACTCCAGAAACCCTCTTGGGTTGATCTCTGGTCACATTTATAGTGGCCAGGATCTCATCCTCGATGATTAGTAGTACGCCCATAGGGGATGCCTCTTTCAAGAGATGTGTTTGTATTTAGGGCCTCCACCCTCCTGCCCTCCAGACAGCCAACCTGTGGTTGAACCTGGTATTTAAGAGGCAAGACACTGTGTTGTTTCACCTCTTGTTTTGTAGGACTGCAGTCGGCTTTGGCTCTCAGGGACAGACTGGTGCTGAGATCCACCTATCTCTCTCCCCTTGGAGTGAGATAGAGATCGCAGTGGTTAGGCTTAGGGTCAAGAACAATTGCAAGCTAGTCCACCACGCAGTGTGTAAGATTTCTTGGTCTTCACATAACACTACAGCAGGACCTTTGGGTCAGGCTGGCCCTTCTTTGTTGGAACAGAGAGAGTCCTCTGCCCCTCATAAAGGAACCCAGCCTTCTTCTACCTCCATAGTGAAAGGTGTACAGTCTCATCCCTTTCAACTCCCCCTCCCCCCCTCCATCCTAGGAAGGGAGGCAAGGACAAAAAGGGAGAAGGGTGCTAGGGACGGCATTCTTCCCGCATGCAGACGATGGTGGGGGCTGCCTATCGAGCCATTGGGCAACAGCAGTGACATGGAGCAGAGACCTGGGTAGTGGATGTCTTGCGGGAAGGTTATCTACTGTCCTTCAAGTATCAACCACCTTTCACTTTCAGTTCAGTCCGGTTCCATACATACGTTCCTGGCTCACAGAAGGATCTCAACTTATTGGAAGGGGTGAATACAGAGCTGCTGAAGGGTGCAATAGAAGTCATGATCAGTCAGTCTCCAGGGTTTAACTACTGTCAGTACTTGGTAGAGAAGGCAATGGTTGAAGACCAGCCATCGACCTCTCTCTCCATTGAACTTGTCTGTTTTCCAGACCTGTTTCCAGATGGAAATTGTTCACTTAGTGGTAGTTTCTATCAGAGAGGGTGACTTCATGGTTCTAGTGGACCTAAAGGATGTGTATTTTCAAATACCTATCCATTGGTCTTCTTGGAAGTACCTCTGCTTTACCTCAGAGGGACGGTCTTTCAGTTCAGGGCACTGTTTCGGGCTTTTGTCCTCCCCCCAGGTGTTCAAGTCACATGATATGTCTTTTGAGGTAACTTGACGATTGGCTAGACCTGGTGAGCTCATTGCCACAGCTGCTGTGGGACAGAGATTGTCTCCTCAGATTTCGTCACAACCTGGGTGTGGTGATAAATTTCAAGAAGTCAGATCTCATACTCAAGCTGATGGTAAAGTACCTGGGCATGCTGATGGACATTGCAGCAGTGAGAGTTTTTTCCCCAGACTGTCACATCACCAAGCTAAGGGAGGTAGCATAGAAGTTCCTGTCTTGGCATTTTTATGAAAATCACCTCATGCAACCCCAGCTGTTTGCTTTTATTTAGAGTAAAATGTATAACCCATCAATTAAACATCCAGAGGACAGAAATTTTACCAGCTAGATATTTGGTTAGCCCCCTTGGAACCGTATAGAGGAAAATTACTGTTGATATTTTAATTCTTTAAGAGCCTAAATGTCCAATGAAGCGATGCAAGCAATATATGTAGATCTTTCATCCCAACATGTTAACTCTGTTGCATTTTTCACAGATGGCTCAAAGTCAGATGCTGGCATCAGCTTAGGAATGGTCTTTCCTGATGTAGAAAGAAGCTGGAGATGATCATGTGTTGCACCTATTTACACAGCAGAACTGCATGCTGTTTTAAAGGCTTTAAAGAAAATTCTAACTCTTTAAGTGGAAATAGTTTTGCTGTATATTGTGGCTCAAGAAGTGTTATTCAGTCTTTAGAATCTTTTGACTCTTCACACTCATTGATTTTAGAGATATTGGAATGGCTGTTGCTAGTGAAAAGGTGAGGTAAAGAAGTAAATTTTTGTTGGGTACCTTCCCATGTTGGGTTCTTGGGAATGAGCAAGCTGATAAACTGGCTAAGTCAGCAGTCCTCTCTCCAGAGCCCAGGAGAGGCCTACTACCTCGTATATCCTCTTGTTGGTCAGAAAATGAAAAATCTTTGGAAGTCTCTTTGGAGAAAATATTGAAACCAACCAAAAAATTAGAAATATTACATCATCAGTGTCTCCTTGGTCATATCCCCTTATGCCAAGGAGACTAGAAACACTGCTGTGCAAGCTAAGGAGTGGACATACAAGACTCACTCAAGGGTTCTCGATGTCAGGTGAAAACCATCCATTTGCAATGATTGTATTGTCCCCTTGACTGTGGGACATTTGCTAGTCGAATGTCCGAGTCTTGAGGATCTAAGAAGTAGGCTCCTCTCTTGGGGACATGACAGAGATGGACATTTCACCTGTGCCATGGTTCTCAAGGATTATTGTAGTATAGATCAGTTATGTATCTTGATCAGAGAAGTGGGCCTCCTCAACAAAATTTAGGTCATATACTAATGCAGTATGTTTTTTTGTATAGCATATATTTCTTTACAGATTATATATTTCTAGATGTGAAACTCATTTTAATTTTTTGTTTTTTTTTAATTCCTTTTTACTTTTCATTAGGACGTCAATAACCTAGACATTGCGAGGCCAGTTTTAGTAACCAGACATTAATCAGTCAGTCAGGAACAACCTGGTTGGCAGTGACAAGTCATTCTAGGTCACCTGTTGTCTTTCAAGAAGCTGGTTCCTTGTGATTGGCTTCACCTCTGTTCCCTTAGATGGAGGTTGAAGTTATGAGAGACTTTCTTTTCTTTCCAAGTCCTCTCTCAGCTGAAGTGAGACAGGATTTAAACTGGTGGTTAGATGGCAGGAGCCTAACAGTAGGAGTGCCACTTGGCGCTCCTCCTCTGGAGATGTTCTGTTTTCAGATGCATCCAACGAGGGGTGAGGCACACCTGGAGGAGTTGATGTCAGGTGTGTGGGACCAGAGCAACAGGCATGGCACCTCCACATCAATATCCTGGAATTGAAGGCAGCATCCCTGGCTCTTAAGGAATTTCAGTATTGAGTGATGGGACACTCCATAGTGTTGATGAGCAACAAGACCATGGTAGTGGCAAACGTCAACAAGCAAGGGAAAGGTGTCCCTCCCTTGATGTTGGTTGGCAGTGCAGGTGCATGAATGGGCAGTGGCTCACTTGGTGGAGCTGTCTGCTGGTTACATTCTGGGTACTTGGAACATAGTAGCAGACGAACTCAGTCACCACAGTCAGGTGAAAGGAACAGATAGTCCCTACACCCCTGTATGGTGGATAGACTTTTCAAGCTTTGGGGAGCTCCAAGCATAGACCTGTTTTCCACCCAGCACAACAGAAAGCTTCTCATATTCTTTTCCCTAGTGCTGGACCCATGTGCTGTGATGGACTCCCTTCAGCACCTGTTTGACAGTTTAGTGGCTTAAACTTTTCCTCCATTTTTCTCAATTTTTCAGGTGATCAACAGGGTGCTGATCACCCTAAATCTGAGGTTAACTCTGGTAGCCCTAAAATGGCCACATGCAGAGAGAGAGAGAGAGAGAGAGAGAGAGAGAGAGAGAGAGAGAGAGAGAGAGAGAGAGAGAGAGAGAGAGAGAGAGAGAGAGAGTTAACTCTGAGAGAGAGTAGAGAGAGAGAAAATGGAGACAGAGAGAGAGAGAGAGAGAGAGAGAGAGAGAGAGAGAGACCTAGAGAGAGCTCTTAGTTAGAACTAACATTGTAGGCCTGAGTGTTGACACCTCTTTGTTAGTACTGGCTCAGCCAAGAGAGTGGTGTTCAAGAACACAGTCTCTTTCTGGCTGCATGAGACAATCAACAGGTGTGTGGCGAGGAAGGCTGGGGGACAGTCTGGACTAGAGCTCATGAAGTCAGGGGCATCACCTCGACTGTAGCATTTCGGGAGAACTGTCAATTCAACAGGTCTTGCGAGCAGGGGTGTGGTCTCGTCAGACTACATTCACCTCGTTTTATCTTTCAGACATTGCCCACAAGTCTGTAGACACTTTCCCTGGGTCCTGAGGGGACAGGTTGCAGCTCATCTAGGACATTAGGTAGAGCAAGAGAGAGTGTATGTGATCAAGTGATCTCCATTATCTTTTCTCCTGTATCTTAGCATAGCAGAGAGTCAAGATACTATGCTGGTAGTCTGTGGAATGCTGTTTCCACAGGGCCCAGTCCATCATTTTTATGTGGTTAATCTTGATTGGATGCAAGTCCCCCTCTCTCCGGATAAGGAGAGAGAGAGAGGGACAGACAATAAAACAAACCTGTTCAGTATACTAAATGTTTTATTGTCTCTGACATTGATTCTTTCAGCCTTTATCAGGTAATGAAAACAAACTCATTACTTTACTCCCAAAAGACATACCATATGTTCAGCTTGTTAGTGGTGTGGGATGCCTTTCTCTGCTTCTCCCAGTCACGAAGGTACATCCCAGACTGCTCAAACCTCATCTGTCTTTTTTTTTTTATTTTTTAGTGTTGGGTTAATCATACTTAGTAAAGAGATGATGGCTTCAAGAGTACCTGTCTTTTGATGGTTCAAGAAATTCTGGGGACAGTGGAGGCCTTGCCACAGCTCAAGACCAATGCCTCAAAGGTTCAGTACGGATCAAGAGATGTTAGTCATTCATTTCTTTTGTTCTTAAGCATTTTTCATCAAGCTCACATGGAAGTAGTCTTGAAGTTGTATTTAGTTCATTTCACATGGAATATTAGAGTTGTGTCTTCCATTGTGTCCATGGCGTAAAGATGCTACTTGGGTTTCCAAGTGGTGTTTTATTGCATTAAGGTCTTTGGGTCTCCTTGAGTGACTTCTGCTTTGTGTTTGCTCCTAAATTCCATCTCAGGCCAAGTAGGATTAAGGGGTTTTGTATAACTATATCTTGACAAAAATAAAACAAGTTTTTACACAAGCCCATTAATCCCTCCATCCCTTACTCATCCAGACGGGGGGTTGACACAAAAGAATGAGAGGTATTAGTTAGGGGACAGTGGACTGTGAGCCGCACATGCATACTAACATATCTTTGTTCAGCATTTCAAGTCAGTTATTAGTTATTTCACATGGAATATTATTAAGAATTATTTTATTAGCTGGGTTTGTTATAAAAACCTTGTTTTTTTATTTTCAAGCCTGTGTTTTGGACATTATTTTTAATGTTGAATTTCTTTGTAATTATTATTATTATTATTATTATTATTATTATTATTATTATTAATGAAGATAATTACTGTTTTAGCAGAGTTTATACAACCATGTTGTCAGCCGATGTAATTCAGTCATGTTTCAGCCTTCATTAAGATGTAGTGAATGTAAAATTGTACATGTGCCCATTATACAAAACTCTATGTATAATTTCAGTAGCGAAATGAAAACTCATTGAATGCATCAATGCCCCACAATGAACTATCACCTAACCTTCCTGCCACAGGAAAAGCAGTCTTCAGAAAAATGGAAAAATTTTATTTAACATATTAAATCCTGCTGAAGGAGAAATGATCTTGGATGACAAATGTTTATATGAGAATCTCCTTCCCAGTTGGTGTTTTTCTATTTTATTATTATTATTATTATTATTATTATTATTATTATTATTATTATTATTATTATTATTATTATATTCATATTTTTTATCAAATGAAATTTACAGAAAATGTCTTATTGTCCTCTGTGTATTTGAATGAAGTTATCATACTACTGATGTATATTCAAGGTTAGGAAGTCACAAATATGACAAAGTTAAAAAGAAATGGATGTGGGCCTTTGTCTCAATAAACTATTAATATTGCAAACAAATTTATAATTTTTCCACTTGTCCACCAATTTTCAGTTGAATATCAAATTTGCAGAACTGGTGAGAACATCAGATATTAATCTGAACAAGAAATTTTTTGAATTATAAATTGGTCATGCTTCAGGTAACTAAGGACTATTAGGATGTTCACTGAAGATTTTGAATTTTTGTTCACTGTGATTAGTTTTTATTGATGTTCAAAATTCATAAATTTCATGTGTCTTGAATTAAAATGTCTGATCACTCAAGTATAAGTATTTACACTAAGTTCCAGAACTGCAAATGAGGTACACTAATGAGAACATTCTTTGATATGGTGACATTCACTTACTGTCATACACAAACAGATTTTTTTAGTTATTAATGTGCCTGTAATGTTTGTTGGGGTCAAATTTGTGTCCAAGAAGTAGCATAAATGATTACCTTAATAAACGCTAAAGTAATACATAATGCCAGAAAATTGGGCTTGAGCTTTCAGAAACAAGGAAACTAAACTAAACACTATGAAAGACCTTGATACAGAGGCTATGGTTTAGCCCAAGATTTGCTTACACTAGTGATATGAACAATAGCTTATGTAAGGCAGCCAAATGTGACTGTGGTGATGACCCAGCAGCCACAAATAACAGCAAAGATATTCCAGTCAGTTAAGCAAAACATAGCTGAAAGAAGTTCCTTCAGTAAATCTGAAGCATAAACTTATCCTTAGCTTTTACTAGCCAGCTTTTGCATTTTAAGTACAGGCAGTCCCCGGTTAACAGTGGGCTTGGTTAACAGTGATCTGGTTTTATGGGGCTTGTCTAGCGACGAAAATCGGCAATTTTCGGCGCCGAAAATCGCCGATTTCCGTTTATCGGCGCCGATAATTGGTTGTTGGCGCCAATACATACCTAACAGAGGCGCCGATAACTGAAAATCGGCGCTTTTCAGCACTGATAACCCCTGAAAATCGCCAAAAAAGCCCCAAAATTGCCGATTTTCAGTTAGCAGCGATTTTCGGTTATCACCACACCCTCAGAAACGGAACCCGCCGATAACCGGGGACTACCTGTAATGAATACAAACTGTGGAAGACAGTACTGTATACAGTTTGAATAGTTTGTAGCATATTGTGGCATTACTTCTTTACTGTCATTGGAAATGGTAAGTGTTTCTTTATATGCAGTGATTAATTCGAAATGATTGTTATACTGTATTATGTTTATAACATTTGAAATTGTTTCTTCTTAATCGTAGGGACGAGCACGGAGGGATGGCCGAGACCGTGAAAGGTATGAACGCAGAGTTCTAGATGAGCTCAACAAAATGTTCAACGACTCCGACTCTTTTTATTATTCTTGTGAAGTGGATTTAACAAGTTCCTTGCAGAAGCAGAGTGACAAGTCTTATGATGCCAGTCTGCCTCTGTGGCGTAGAGCACATGACAGTTTTTTCTGGAATAAACATATGATGTCAGATCTTATTGATAAGGAGGTAAGGTTTTTGATCTCTTTAGCTGTTACAGATTTTTTGAAGAACTTGGTATTAAGCTTATTAGGCCTAAGCATGAGCAGCAATTCATAAGTTTTTGGCAGTCCTTCCCTTATACATCGTAAGATAATTCCTTGAAATGGTCTCATTATTGTATTAGTCATTGATGTAATTAACTTAAAATCATGTAAAATATGTTTATTAGCATGAAAGAAAAGTCTCAGTATTCATTTGATAACTATAGATATAGTAGAAGTCCAATCTTGAGACTGAGACTGTGCCAGAAGATCAGAAACTTAATTATCAGGCCACCCACCTTCTCAGTTAACAAATTTTGGTGAGGTACTAAAAGCTGTTTTTGTCAGTAAATAGGACTGCCATTTTACTGATGTACAGCCATAGTGTATGCTTATTAAAATGTCTAGGCATAATTATACAGTTCAGCCACATCTTTCAACATTTTAAAAAAATGGAAGGCATATTACAGCTGCTTTACAGGTAAAGCACAACCAGTTCTTTTACCTTACTGGTTCTTAAAATGATTTGCGGGTTAACTATAAATTATTTTAATATGTAAATATCACTACCATCAGGCTAATGTGATAAGCAAACTATCTGCTTATAAAAATTAATGTCTAAATATGCCACCCCTAGAACTCAGCCCCCTTCTAAAACATTCCAGTGTAGAAAAAAAAGTTTTGTACTTGTCACTTACCTCCATTTTGCCACTGTATTTACATAAGTACAAAAGTTGTTTGGTAAAAGAGGCTACTGAGCCGAGGGATCCATAGCAGTAGGTGGTCCTGCTGCAGGCATCTGGGTTTTGAATTGGCAACCCCTAAAACCTCTTATTGTAAGTTATCTCATAAGAGCTCAGGCTCCCATTCTCCAAGGGCCCACAGTCATCAGCATCAGTCTCCAGCTTTAGGAGGTTCAAGGGTTTTCGTAGATGATAGGAGGGAGGAACAGGCAGGTGAGACAGAGGTTCTTTTAGCCAATTTATGAATTAGTTCATATGGTGGCATGTTTAACAGATGCTCCTATCTTAGCCTGGAAGGCCTTGTGTATCACATGATACTGCATGCCATCAGAACTGTTGAATTGATCTTCCTCTCGTTCGTCTTGGAAGATGTTTGTCTTTATTTCTTATGTCTTTGAGTTGATCATACTCAAGATGATTTCCTTATCTGTCATCCCTGTGACCAACAGCACATTATCACCATGTTGTACCCAGCCCAAACATCCTCCGGTGTCAGCTTGCTTAAGACATAAGTGGATGGGGCACTTCTCACAATGTACAGGATGTCCTTGGGGATGTAGAGATGCTTGAATTATGGTCGGAAGAAAAGAAGTCCAATCTCGAACTCTTATCTGTCTGGAGGAGCTTAAAGCAGTGCAGACATCTAGTAAGAGAGCAAGTAGCTGTGTGCTTGGACAACGCAACCTCCTTGGCTTACATCAGATAACAGGGTTGAATGAAATCCTCCTTAGTGCTCCTAGTAGTAGAGGGCCTTCTTTGGGCAGGAGCAAGAGAGAGTTTGCTGTTTTCCAGTTTGTACCAGGTAGGATCAGTGTTTTAGCGGATTGACTCATCAAAAGGGATCAGACTCTTCTGGCAGAATGGTCTCCGATTACTCAAGTATGTCAGTCTCTGGAAACCTTGGGGACTAGGAGTGGAGTACCTTTTGTGATGGCTCAGAACAGGATGTTGTCAGTCTGAAGCTCTCCCTTCCAGGACCCCTCAGGCTTGGGTGGTAGATGTGTTTCTGCAGGATGCTCATACCTTTATTTCTGTTGTGATAATAAGGATGGTACTCAACAAGTTAAGAGAAGCCTGGAACCCCAGGATGACTCTAGTAGTTCCATGATGGCTGTAGAGGGATTGGTTTCTGGACCTACTTTCTCTAGCTGTCGATCTCCTTTGAATGCTTCTTTTCAATAGAGATCTTCTCAGACAACCACATGCCATGAATTTCTACAGGAACCTCCACATGCTTCAGCTAAACCTGTGGAGACTATCAACCATTGCTTATGGCTGCGAGGTTTTTATAGAGCAACTTGAAGAAGTCTTTAGGTCTTTTGAGACTGAGACACCTACAAAGGTGTATCAGTCTCTTGCTTTGAACCTTGATGTGGCTTTAAAAATTTGCCTACAGAGCCATTTGAACCTGTGGAAATGGCCTCTTTAAAGCACTTACCTATGTCATGAAATGTTGGTTTTACAGTCGAGATGCTATTTTGTTCCTGCAGTTGTTTAGAGCTAAGAACAATTTTAAGATAAAATCCCTTCCCAGGGTTGTCACGAAACCAAACTTGACCTCATTAGTGGGTAATGAGGGCGAGGCACTGTAATACACTGTAAGGGCAAATAGAATAAAGGTGATACTAATTATTTATTTTGTGGAGTTAGGAGACTAAACACTCACCTGTCTAAGAGTGCTGTGTCTTTTTTTTTGTTCACCGTTTTAATTAGTTACCTCACAAGTAGGTCAACCTCAATATTTTACCCTTGCTGAAGGTCAGCATTCATGATGTATAAGTGGTACGTACAATAAATCATTTAGGTTTTTGAAGAATTTATCTTCAGAGGACATAGTTATCAAGATTTGAGAGATTGCCTGAGAGATGTGAAGATTTCATTTGAGAACTGTAAAGTCCTTAGTCCACTAGCTGCAGTGGGTACAGTCTTTTCCTGAACTGAATGATAGAGCAACCTGTTCTGTTCTTCCCATATTAAAATCATGGTTTTGAGCTTTGGGAACGTGAAGGTACTGTACATGTATGTACAGCAGTGTACCGGTATATCTAGAGATGTTCCTATTAGCTTTGAACTTTCATTTGTTGGGTTTGTCAGACCCAGGCACAGGTTCATTAACACTGCTTCTGAAGATTCCCCATAAGGCTATTCTGACCATACCATACACAAGAGTCTTAAACTATGTGAGGGGTCTACCTTCTGGCAGCAGTAAATTCCAGGAAGCATTGCAGATCTGGCAAGAATGTTTTGGGTTTCATTTGATAAATTCTAAGTTTGCAATAACCCACCATCCTTCACTCAATGTGAGATACTTTCCTACTGTTAAAATAGGACTTGCCCAACCTCTCCATACCTGAGTGGATTGTTAATAAGAATTCTAACCGAGCTAAAATATTTGAAACCACACTTGAAACCCACCTGCTGCACCTGGTGGATTACAGGTGAACTGTACATTCCTTTGGGTCAGCCAAGTTTTCTTTTGTGAATGCTGCATGCACTTGACTGGCACAAAGATGTAAGCTTACTTTAACATCTGATAAGTATCCAAATAATAAATTTGATTATGAAATTGTATATATGTCTTGCCTGAATGGTTAGTATACCTCTGTGGCTTTAATCTCAGGTATTTGGCTGCCAACAATGCCCCATGAGATTAACTTGGGCTCATGTAAAGGCTGGGACTGTCAACTTCAAACTCTCACCTAAATTGTGATTTGGGTTCCATTTGATTCATGGGTTTGTGATAAACCATGGTGTCACATTCATTCTAGGGGAAAACAATGATGAGCTACTGTTTCTTGTCAACAAAACATAAAAAGACATATTTATAAGGACATTTGGACTATGAATGCCACTATTTATGATTAATGGATTTATTTGAAATTTTTTTTTTTTATATTTTTTATACTATTAATGTCAGGTTCTTGTAAAGAATTTTTGGTGTATTTTCATATTGAATGCCATGATATCATGATTATTGAAAAAATTAAAATTGTTTTTAATGTGGTATTAAAACATTAATGGTTGGTATTGAATGGGATTATGGGATTGTATGCTTTATATGTAAATGATGCTGGCAAGATTATGTCATAGCTAACGATCCAATAAAAAAAGTTAATTACTCTTCCCTTTTTGTTTATAGGTTCCTGGTTTTGATGTTTGGATAGTGCCTGTTATTCAAGGTTTTGTACAAATAAATGCTGTACCTTTAGATTCTGGTGTTTCTGTATCTTCTCCTGAGGAAAGTTCTGACAGAACAGTAAGTCATGTGATTTCAATTAACTTTATTGGAAATTTCTCATGGAATAGGACTATAAACTTTTAGGGACTCTTTCTCTGTCATTCCCTAACATCTTTTACATAGTAGTGCACCGAGATAACGGACCATGGTATATCGTACTTATGGATGTATTGGTGCGAAATGGAAATATTGATTTGAGGATTTTTGCCTCCAGATTGAGCACCAAACTGTTTTTTTATTTATTATTGTACTCAAATATTTCCCATGTATATTGTACAGCTGGCAAGAATTTGTTATTGTAACTTTCTTTATTGATTTACATTGCTTTCAACTCTTAAAAATTATGCTAAAGCTTTTATTGTCTTGCAGTTTATGTTAATAATAGGGCTTTTATCTTACTTTACAGATACTGTTTTTTTTATATAAATATCCCCTTTATAGCAAAAATGAAAACGGAACGACTTCAGCACTGAGAGAAAATTACTATACTTACGTATATAGGGGTAACTTGGTTAGTTGTCACACTTCTGTAACAGGTTTATTTAATTTGTATTACTTTATATAGATATTTTGCTGTGTTTACATTAGTATTAAGATTTTAAAATGAGTAAATCATTGTTATAAGCATTTTAGGGATATATATACATAAAAGGAACAGTTGTAAGAGGGTAATGTAAGATGACTTTGGATGTTTTGGGATGATGGTTTGGGGCGTATTTTTGTTTTAAATGATATTAAATTGTTTTATCATGATAATTTAAGGTATATTTTTGTTTGAACTATTAAATTAGGGAGTGAACTGTTAAAATAGGCAGTTATAAGCATTTTAGTTTAAGGGGTACAGGGCATAAATATACTTTATAGCAAAAACGTCCATTCACGTTTATATACAACGATATATCAGAGCTTCTTTTATATCGGCGTAGGCTTGAACACTTTCGTCCGTTATCTCGGTGAGCTACTGTACTTATATATACTGCACCAGTTTTCACATGCTGTTGATTAGTGTTCTTTCATCTTAATATTAACAATGCAATATTTTATCCTTTTTAACGGTAGACCTCCAGATATCTCGTTTTACCAAGGCAGTACTGTGCATGCAAAACCATATCTTCAAGTGAATAAGAAAGATTGCATGTAAATTGTTAAGTCTTGCTTATAGGAGTAAATTACTCATTTTGATACTTATCGTCAGGGCTAATTGGCCTCATTAAACTACTGTATTTATATAGCGCCCAGAAAAGAAGTTTATACATTGTTTTAAAAAAGAAGTTTGAGGTATAATTTCAGCATAATTCTCCCTTGCTATAGTATAGTATTATATATTTTCTCTTGGGTTTTGCCTTTACCCTTTGAGTAACAGTTCAAGAGTTGATATACAGAGGGATAAAGTTTGCCCTACATAAGAGAATGGCTTAGGAAAAACCCACTGTAGAGAAGGCTTATGCATTAACTTGAGGAGGCAAAAGCAATTTTATGATTCATTTAATGGCTGAGATTGGCATTACTGGAACAAAATTCTCTGTAACAGGTCGCTGTAATGCTTCTACCAATCAGCATACGTAAAAGGAAATTGGGCTTAGGAGGCAAAAGAGAGTCAAGTAAATGGACTAAGTGGACTTGAGTTTATTAATAATCCATCAGTCCCAGTACTAGGGTTAAGAAAGGGGAGCAGAGATGATGCGTGGATGATGTGATTAGTCCAGGTGAAGCCAGCCAAGCAGTGAAGGAGAAGTTTATTTCGTTTTGCAAAGATGTGTGAGACCAGACATTAGCTGACTGGTACAAAGTGGTGTTCCCAAATTAATCCTTTTTCATTGTTTATTTTTGAGGCCTTCACATAGTTCATTGCATCCAAAATGATGAGGATGCCCAATGGTGCTTTCTAATATTATCCAGAATACATTGTAACACCTGGAAAGCATTTAAAAACCACTATGGCTTGTGGTGCATGAAGTACTATGGAAAAAGCCCTTGATATTGTAAGATAATTTGCTGAAATACTAGATTTAAAAAAAAGCTGGAATTGGTACAAATGTTTACTCCCCCTTCTTTGGCTTACCTCTTGATGTATACTGTAGATTACCTTTCAGATAGTGTAATATTATTATTAATTATAAAGCTTATTATAACACAAATACCTTGTAAAGTTTAATGTTTTAATGTTTTTACTTGCAGAAGTTAGACCATTATGTTTTGACCTTAATATCTAGAAGAAGTCGGTTTCGCTGTGGCACAAGGTATAAAAGGCGGGGAGTGGATGAAGACGGAAAGGTTGCCAATTATGTAGAAACTGAACAGATTATTTCTTATTCTCATCATCGAGTTGCATTTATACAGGTATTTATACATTGACTTTTATTCAAGTTTCTTCTTTCTAATATTTTTATGCATTTTTTGGTGAAGACCATCAAGAAGGGTAATCAAAAGCCCCACTTTACATAACCCCTAATAACGAAAGGAAGTGATAGGTCTTGGCTCGTAAAGGAAACATAGGAAAAGTAAGTCAGATTTCATGGATTTGAAGTAGAAGAAGTAAAATGGATACTAAATACAGTTGCACTTAAACTTAACAGATATTTTAGGGATCTGCCTTCCTGATAACTAACTAAATTCTTTAAGTAATGAAGATTTCCACGCAGCCTGCATAATACCCCATAGCCAACTCACATATCTTATAGTGCAAAGCAGTTCCATATATAGTAATTAGTAGCCTATTCTAATTATTATTTCGAAGTTATCACTCAATTTAAAATATTAGTTTACTTATCACTCATTTTCAGAAATCTATCAGCAAACAAATTGCTTCTTAAAATATACACAACACTGTACAGTATAACATAACAAAAATATAGCCAGTTGCAGTAGTTGTACCTACATATTGATGTTTACAAAATATGTAAAATACAGAAAAATCTAGAATATCAAAAATAAAGACCCTAAACATCTTTTATACCATAAGTTACAAAATTGTGCACTTACTGTACAGATTTTTATTGACATTTATTTAATGCAGTACAATATTGTATTTCATACAGTAATGTAGTATTATAAGTAGGTTATTTTTCAGGCTCAGTATATGTGCAGTTTCGCTTACTTATAAAAACAGAGCACATGCTAACTTAAAAAAAAAGAAGCATGGCCCACTTACTTTAAAGAAAAAAATTCATGTCAGGAACTGTTTTTATACAACTGATTTACTATAAAATGATTTGCAGTGGTGTGATTGCTTAATCTGACAGGTACAGTGCATTCATGCATAGTTACACTTTATTTAACTAAACGTCTCAGAATTTCTGAGCACAGAAGAATGAGTGAAACTTTTAATACACAAGAAAAAATGACTAGACAAACTTTACATGTAAAAATAGACCTAAAAAGATCACATTGACGTAAAGCACAGGTTCGTTACAAGGCGTATAACAGACGGAGTGACTTACCTGTGGGTGACAGATATAAACAGGAAAATGTCAGCTGTTTGCATTTGTTTGATAAATCTAGCATACTTGCCAGATTATTTCCATTAAGTACAAAATATTTTCATTTTTAATGGACTCAGATGTATCCAATATGTAACAAAATCTGATAAGGTGAGGTCCATTGAGTTGAGTTGTCATTGTAGTCTTATCTAGGGGTTGCTGACATCTCACTACTAAATGTATAGAGGAGAAAATAGATTGCTTATTATGAGATGTTTATAAATTTTCTAGACATTTTATGTTTTCTAGATATTATGTATTTCATATACTGTAGTGGGCTCAGCATGTTTAAGATTATCTTTCACATTTATTAGAGTGATATGATGCAAGCAATGAAATAAGTAAAGTAATTGCGTATTGAACATTACAATTGGATTATTATTTTAGATACTGTATGACATTCTGGTTCTTCTGACCTTAACCCCAAAGTGGGGTTGCAGTTTTCAATGAGCCTGTTCCACTTGTTAGTTTTTCTGTAAAGGATTCTGTAAAGGAAAACTGTTGAGATAGCTATTTGTCTGTCCGTTGGCACTTTTTCTGTCTGCCCACAGATCTTAAAAATTACTAAGGCTAGAGGGCTGCAAATTAGTATGTTGATAATCCACCTTCCAATCATCAAACGTAACAAATTGCAGCCCTCTACCCTCCGCAGTTTTTATTTTATTTAAGGTTAAAGTTAGAAATAATTGTGCATCTGGCAACAATATAGGACAGACCACCACTGCGCCATGGTTAATGTTCATTGGGCTGTGGTTCATACAGCATTGTACTTAGACCACCAAAAGATAGATCTGTTTTCTGTGGCCTTGATTATACGCTATACAGAAAACTCGACTGCGCCAAAGAAACTTCGGTGCATTAATATATTGACATTCATGCATACAGAAAACCATAGGCGATGACAAGGAAAGAAAAGTAAGATGGAGTGTAAATGGGACAAAGAAAGAAAAGGAAGATGGCGTTTAAAGGACCATTACGCGAATTGAACATTGGAACTAGCTTTTATTCCTTATAGATTATAAAATATGCAGTTCATTTTCATTTTGTGCTTGTCCAATGACCTGGAAATCTTTGGCATATATATGTGTTTTACAGATCTAATGATTGCATATATATGTGTTTTACAAATCTTCTAATGGTTGCATATATTAGATTGTTTAGGATTGGACAACCTACTCCCCATTCTGAAACTTACTCCTCTTTGAGTATCCATACTCTCTCTTAACAGTCTTTTTGTACACCTCACATAGGTCCCTGTACTACATTTAAGGCAAATATATTTATGTACAGTGTTTGCATCAGAACAAGGAACCAATGGTGACTGGATTCTTTGGAATTAAGTTTTAAGTTTAGGTTTTGTTATTCCTTGTGTATCACATTACATCATTTAGTTTTCCCTAAAATTGTTGTCTTGTAAAAAAGGAAAATTCCTTTATATATTTAGTTTGGGTAGAGTGCTGATAGAGATAAGGGGTACTATTTTACAAGTATGGGAAATAAGCTAGTGTATATATATATATATATATATATATATATATATATATATATATATATATATATATATATATATATATATATATATATATATATATATATATATATATATATATGTATACAGGTATATATATAACAGGTTTTCATGTAGGTAAAACCTATTTTTGCTAGTTGCTGTAAGTCTTCAAAGCAATCAGTTCATGCAGGCCTCCCTGATAGGAAAATTCTGCTTGCTGTGCTTTGTATACTGCCAGGCAGTCATGGTACAACTGCTTGGCTCATCAGTTCATGCAGGCTTCCCTAAAAGGGAATTCAGCTTGCTGTACTTTCTATACTGTACTGCTAAGCAGTGGTGATGTGACTGCGTAGGCTCAATTAGTTCATGCAGACTTCCCTGATGGGAAAATTCCTCTTGCTGTACTTTATTTACTGCCAGGCAGTGATAACACAACTACCTTGGCTCATCAGCTCATACAGGCTTCCTTAATAGGGAGTTCAGCTTGCTGTACTTTCTATACTGCCAGGTAGTGGTGGTACGACTGCTTTGGCTCATCAGTTCATGCAGGCTTCCCTGACAGGAAAATTCCGCTTGCAGTAGTTTCAGAATTCCGGGAGGAACTCATGACCATTATCAAGGATGACCCCAAGAGAGAAACTCGTTTGAGGACTCAGTTGCTACTGACCATCAGCTTAAAGATGCTATCCATGATTCCCAAGAGGAATTCAGGTGTCCTGGTACACAGAAAGAAGACACATCAATTCATACATACATATGTTCTCCAGTCATAGGTAAGAAATTAAAATGGGAGTAATGACAGGGTTGGCCATCAGGGCTTATAGGATTTGCAGTCCCAGATTCTTAGAGGAAGAGCTGGAATACCTGAGGGAGGGTTAGGAGATAAAGATACCCTAAGTATTGTCGGGAATGGGCACACTTTAAGGCAAGAAAAAACTATTTTGGGGAGAGGGAAGGGATAGAAAAGGAACATTCGAAAGGGAAGAAAATAATTACAGTCCTGGACAACTATACTATTACACCCATCAACAGGATGCTAGGAGATAATTTCAAATTGATAGGCAGTTACAAAGACACCATTAGGAATAAAGTAATTAGGAATAAAAAGTTGGTAGAGGGAGAAGAGGTAAGAGGAGGGTATACATGACAGCGTGTGTAGATTGTAAAGAGCATTACTTCAGCGAAAGCAGCAAATCCTACAAAGAACAAGGAAAACAACATATGCAGATCATAAGGTATTACAGTCAGACGTTGGCAGTTGTCAAGCACTGTTGGGAAAAAGACCACAAAATAGACTGAGAAAATATGAATTTTTTGTACAGGCACTAACAAAACGGCCAGACTGATTATAGAGAATGCCCTCATAACATGCACAATGTTATGGCAGGCAGTATTGGAAATGGATTTGAAGACTGCCTATCAAGAAAAATTGTATACTCTATAATAGAAAAGAAATGCAAAAACACAGTAGGCCACATGGACAAGCACACCTGGAAGAAGCTGCAGTTAGAGAATGGCCAAGGTCACGAGGCGGGGCCACACAGAAGGAGGGTAATCAAAGGATTACAGGAGCCAGCATACGTAATGGGAAAAACAAGGGCTTTAATCCATTCCCCCACACACACACACAAATACAGGTGGACTATGTGTCCAGTCTTTCTACGGATACTTAACAATTAGAAATGTTAGTCCTAGAAAGCTTGTAACTTTTCCTGAATAAATATCTCCGTTAGATACCATCCAGTTTTAATGAGGTTCTGTTAGCATTTATATTAGTACACAGAACAATTGTGTAAGTTTTAAAGTTATATATATATATATAGAGGCAGTCCCCGGTTATTGGCAGGGGTTCTGTACTGACGGCGAGATGATAACCGAAATCAGCGATTTTTGGCACTTTTTTTGGCAATTTTCAATACTTATTGGTGCTGTTAATTGCCGATTTTCAGTTATCGGCACCAACACCCAATTATCGGCGCCGATAAGCATAAATCAGCAATTTTCAGAGCTGAAAATCGCTGATTTTCGTCCCTAGACAAGCCCCATAATACTGGATCACTGATAACTGGGGAATGCCTGTATATATATATTAGTTTTTCTTATTACAAGTGAAAGTACTGTTTTAATTCTATATGTAAAATACCAAGTGATTTTTTTCCCAGGTACGTGGTTCTGTTCCTGTCTTCTGGAGTCAACCAGGTTACAAATATCGACCCCCTCCTAGACTAGATAAAGGTTGGTTTGATATGTTTTTTTTTTAATAATACTGTATTAAATTTATGATGTACTGTAGTACTGGCTTAGTATATTTAGTATACTGTATATTGTAGATTTTTTCCTTATCTACTTTCAAAACATTGTTTACATGAGATGTGTAGTTAGGAGCATGAAACTTGGTGCAATCCTTTTGCGACGGTGACATTTCTGAATCATCATAAATATAGTAAGCTATTTGGTGAGGTTTTTCAAAAATCAAATTGCTTTTATATCCCTCGGAGGTAGTTAAAAGCAGGAGTATACTTACAGAGAGTGACTTTGGAGGAGGGGGATCCAATGCACCATAATTCTTTTCAGAGTGGAGCTCCAGTATTTTGAGTTTGAAATCGGTTCTTAGTTGTCATTCATATAACATTCATTGAAGTTTTTCCCCATAGTTTGTATGTGCAGTTTTTTCATATATCATCCATAGTTAGTGGTAGTGAGCATTCAAGTAACTAGTATAGATGACTATACAAGTGCTGTATGTATCATCTGACATTGAAATTAGTGAGATTAGTGATGAAGACATCAAAGGAGATAGATGAGAGAGATTGGGTAGTGGTGCCTGACTTTTCTATAACATGCACTTAATCGTAAGCCTTGTTTTGATGATGGCTCTCCTGGGCTGAACTATGCCTTATGTAAAACTCCATTTCTGATGGCAGTGCATATATAACTTTTCAAGATTTGGGATAAAATCATCTTATGTATTTAACTATGGAGTGATCATGTTTAAGAACCACATATATACCAATAATGAAACTTCATTTTCATGGAAAGTCTACACACATTCAGTCCTGGTAGGGTTAATGTAAATATTGTTGCCAGTATTTTTGTAAATTTTATCAGACAATATTTTACTGTTTAAAGAAAACAGTAATATCCAAATGTATGTGATAGAGAACATATAATTATGAGTAGATGCACAAATATATTTTAAAATAGTCAGGTATTTTAAACCCTAAACCATCTTTTTATTGTTTTCATAAAAGCCTTAATTGAAGTATAGTTGAATCTTTTTATTAACTGTGTTACCAGATTTCAGACATTAAAGCAATACAGTGGACCCCCCCCCATTCGCAGCTTCACCTATTCACGGATTTTTCTGTGGAACATATATACACATTATTCGCAGAAAATTCGCCTATTCGCAGTATTTTTCACAGAGAAATATTCACAAATTACTGTATTTTCATATCATTTTCATGACTAAATGTTTTTTTTGTGATAAAACTTAAAACATTCAGGTATAAGCATTTTTTGAGGGTTTTTTGGTGTATTGAACTATTAAAATAGGCAGTTGTAAACGTTTATAGAGGGGTTTTAAGTATCCGCGGATTTGAGCTATTTGCCGGTGTTAATGGTAAGTATCCCCTGCGATTACCGGGTGTCCGCTGTATTTTTAATTGAAGGTAATAATGGCAACTTAAGTTTATTTTACAATATGGCTGTTGTTAAGTTAAGCAGAAAGTGTGAAATTGGTGAAGTATATTTATGTAAATTGTTCTGAGTACTGTATTACATTTCAGTGTAAATAAAATAAGAGAATTTTACTCACATATGGGCTTAAGTAGACTATAAAGACCAGTTAGGCTATTCTATTTTGGCTTAGGTGGTGGATGACTATTGCTTAGCTTTTCAATTTTCCAAAAAACATTGTCTGTGCCAAGTTTGTTTTAAACAGCATTATGATTTTATGTGTTTGAAATGAATCTTAGCTCTCCATTTCAGTAGCTATAAAGTTCAGTGCCAGTGGGAGGACGACAGAGTATAAACAAAAAATTTTATCTAGGTAATCTAGTTACAATATCTATTGACTCCTCCCTTTCAGGGTGAACCTTGGTTCGTGCACTTGTTGTTGTCAGTTTTGTTTTTGATGTCACAATTAGAGGACTGGCGGACAGAGTGTTATTTAATTGGCTTAGTACAGCCAAGTTGGAGCCAAGGGCTGAACCTATGACATCTCTTAAGCTAGCCAAGTGGGTGCTTAATAGATTGGACTCTGATGCAAAATTGTTCTAGAAGAAATTTTCTTGTAATTCCTCCTTGCCCATTATTCGCTTGTTTATGAGGAGAAGGAAAACCGCATCGTACGAGGCAAAGCAATTAATGGATCTGTCTCCCTCTCCTCTTAAGGATTTATTTTTTCTCTCATTCCCACCAAGGAAAAGGCAATCTTTTCTGGAGTTGAAATTTTACACCGTCAACTTTCAGTGTAATAGAAATCATTTCTGTTACCAAAATGGCTATTGCAACTACTGATGTGGTTGTCAGAGAAATTTTTGGCTCTTCCTATTGAGAAGCAACAGTTGGATTACTGACCTCAGAATTTTTGGAGTGTATGGACAAAGCTGTATCCAATGCCCTCGAAGAGTCTCTTCACCCTGTTAACAGTTCCGTAACTAAGTGGAGGGAACAGCTTTGCTCTTTCCTACCCCTCTAGTTTCAATAGCTGAGAGGGCAGATATAATTGTGCAACATCAGATATATGCTTTATTGGATTATTTGGCTTTAGGCATTATCTTGCTGGAAGTAGAGAACTTAGAAACCAGGCCTTTGCCACGTCACTCTCATATGGTAAGGCATCAGCAACCACAACAGTAACCTCTTCTTCTCTTGGCTCAAGGTCCTAAGAATTTGTTTAGGCTGGGACATAAGGCTTCCATTCCCTCAAACCAGTCCTTTCAGGCATCCAAGAAGGATGTTAAACTTCCTAGAAAAATCCTACCTATTACTAAGAAGTGAGGATGCAAGCTCTCAGGCCCCAGTAAAATGAAAGCTGAGACACTTTTATTTTGTTTGACAGGATCTGGAGGTGGATCCCTGGCTGGTGATCACGTTTAGGGAATGCTGTGAACTTCCTTTTGTGTCCCAGCCTCCTTTAGCGGTTGCTCTGGTAGACTTCCCTCTTCTGTACATGAGGAGAAGCTGCAGATCCTAAAGTAAGAAGTGGACTCTGTTGATGAAAGGGCCAGTAGAGATAGTCTCAAGCTTTTCCCTGGGTTTGTTTCTTGTTCCAGAGGCCTCGGGAGGATGGAAAGTGGTCTCCTGTATGCATCCATACAGCAGAAAGATTGGATGATATTGGTAGATATGATGGATGTGGACTTCCATATATATACTGATTAATCCTAGTTCAAGGAATTATCTTTGCTTTATATTCCACGGAAAGGTTTATCAGTTTTGGGTGATGATTTTTGGTCTCAGCCCTGCTCCTTCAAGTTTTCACTTGAAGTTCTGCCCCAGTTTAGGAAATGGACCCACCTTCTGGGCATTCATATGTTACTCTGCTTAGATGACCAGCTGGTTCTTGCGTCCAGCCTGGAGAGTATCTTGAGGGCAAAACATTTCCCACTGAAATAGGCAATGCACTGGAGATAATGATAAATTTTCTGAAGTCATCCATGACTCCAGCTCAAAGTATTACATATTTATTGATGATCCTGGTTACCTAGAATTTCATTACTTTTCCAAAGAAGAAGCATGTTGACAATTTCTGTTAATCTTGAATGAATTTCTTTCACTCTCTTGCCAGAATAGAGTTGGCTGTCACTTGTAGGTCACATGGTTTCCCTGGAGAAGCAGATGCCTGGAGTCAGGTTAAGGATGAGACTCACCTAATTCATTTCAAGCAGCATTGGGACAGGGGAATGCATCCAGAATCCTTCTAGGTCCAAGTGCCCAGAGAATTGGAGGAACATCTGAGGTGTTGAAACCACTGACCTTGTCTCTTTAAAGGAGTCTCCCTTCAACTCAAGCCCAGACCTTGCGTTACATTCAGATGCATCAACTGAAGGCTGATGAGGAGTAGGAGCCTGCATAAATCAGCTAAGAGATGCTGCTAGTATGGACAGCTCTTGTGGCTCTAGAAGAGCTAGTTCAGGGCAGGAAGGCACAAAGTCGGAGTCTTTGTTTCTCATTACAAGATACTTACCTGGCCACAAGAAGGAACATCTCTCTCCTTCCACAGTTTGTACTCAGGAGGATGAATATTGTGGCAGACGAGCTCAGCAGACTGGAGCCAGTGGTGTCTATGGAGTGGATGTTGCATCATCTAGACCTTTTTACTCCTATAGACAGTCAAGTTTCACATGAAAGCCATGGCAACCTCCTCTAATTTCTGTAAAACTTCCCTCAGGAGAAGATTGTAAATGCAGCACAATGGAGATTTTAGCCAAAGGCCTTCATCCTTTTACTTTCAGTGCTCTGCAGGCTTAAGCGCAGGGCCTTTGTTCCACCATCAGTGGACTGAGATTGGTGTCTATTGCAAGGAACCTCAAACAATTTTCAGAGAGCCTTGTTGCCCAATAAATTAGTCCTTGACTGGTAGCAGTACCAGTGGATGGATTCTTATCATGAAGTTAGCAGCACCTCATTCCAGAGGGCATTTATTAAGTTGTCCTAGGGATTTAGTTTTTAGGTCCTTATAAACTTACCCACTTCCATTTTCAGTGTGTCAGCGTGGGAACTGGTTGTCACAATAGAGAGGTAAGATTCATTTTAAAAAGAGAAATGTTTATAAGATTTATTTTTCAAATATTTACCTCTGTACACTCTGTTATGATGAATTGCCCACCTAACCTCCCACTTCATATGGACAAAAAAGAACTGAACCAATTTACCCAGAAAGGGATAGGTCAATAAAGAGTATGACTATGTAGATAAATTTTTATGTTTACATCCTGTTGTCCTCCTGTTTGAGGAGAAGTTTATAGCTATTATAATGGAGAGGTAGGTATTTAAAAATAGATTTTACTATAAAGATATTTCTTTTAACTTTAACTCTTGTGCCAGGTATTGACTGCGTTTCTTTTTTGCAGATGCAACTGAAACTGCCTTCGCTTTTGCCAAGCATTTTGAGGAAGAGATATCATTTCATAACCATGTGTACTGCATAAGCCTTGTGGAGCAGTCTGGGAAGGAGAAAGTTATTGCCGATGCCTACCTCAACAATATCTTAACCTTTGATTCTGAAAACCTTACTTTTGTAACTTTTGATTTTCATGAATACTGGTAAGTCTCTCTGATATGAAAAAGGGGTTTTAGGTTTTAACAGTGCAACAGAGATTAGGAGTTGATAAACTATTTTTTAAAAATATTTTAAGGTGAATTGCTACCAGTTTCAGTAGTTATACACCGTTATCCGTAAAATGCGTGTGAACTGTTGCCTTTGCACTTATTAGGTATGTTATGTATTTTGAAACGTAACTACACTTACAGATTTTTATAAAGCACTACCAATTTTATTTTCTTTTCTTTTCAGCCGAGGAATGCGCTATGAACATGTGTCTTTCCTAATTGAAGGTTTAGATGATATTATAGCCAAGATGCTTTACTGCTGGGTTGACAAAGAAGGGACCATATGTCGTCAGAATGGTATTTTTCGTGTCAATTGCATTGACTGCCTTGATCGTACTAATGTTGTACAGGTGAGATATATTTAGACAATTTCTGTAAATGAGAATTTTTGTTAATGGTGTGAAGCTGGAGGCAAGAATTGTGTACAGTACTCATCATTGGAAGCTGTTTCTTTATTTCTCTGTTGTGCTTCACAGCATATTACTGGTATCAACAACCTATTGTGCGGCAACCAAGAGCCTTTGATAATATCAGATACAGAAAACTTAATGTGAGGCAGTTTTTTATTGTTTCATTAAAAGCCTCCAAAAGAGCACATGAACCTACCCAAATTTTAAACATTTTTTGAAGTATTCTGCATAAAAAAGGAGACAGTTCAACATGTATGTACAAATATATGTTACACTTGCCACCACACTAAGTGAGTGTCACGGCATGTAAGACAAAGCTAACACTTGTGTGATTTATAAATCTGCTTGTATGCTTATCACTTAAGGCATATGTAAAATGTTTTTAATTTATTTATTTTAAAAATATACTATAATGCAGTTTTGCATAAAAATTCTTATCAAAATAAAGAGAAGAAAACTGGATTAGAAATAAAGTCACCAAAAAATTACTGGCAAAGTTAGTTTTTGTTTAAAAGTGACATCAACACCTTAGTGTACATAACCACTTACAGTGATTGTATACTAGCCAAGACTTCAGGCTAAATTTAAAAAAAAAAATCACTGGTTATTTCACATGAAGTTTACTCAGTATGTTATACTAAGTTGGCAGAAAACTTTGAAAAAGGTATTTTGCTTATTCTGAAATTAAAATCCCTGACTAGCTTTGTGTAGTTAAACTGGGCTTTTGCAGAAGGAATGCTGAGAGCCACAAAACCCTTGGAAACAGCAATTTGTTACTGAAGACAGCAGTCTTTTGTCTGTTCTTGTGTTACTTTTATAGTGAATATTTGTAGATATCACAGCCTGCCAAGAAGTGCTGTAGAATCAAGTTGCTCTTTTGAAAGGCGTCTAATTGTTAAGTTCTACTTGTATACAGTAGCAGCATGTTGTGACAAATAACCAAGGTGGTAGGTAAAAATCATCCAGTTTTAGGCTTGATAAAGCTCTTGTGTTTGAAAATGAATTGAAGATCAAGACTTTTAAGTTTCTTGTTGAGCTTATGTATTCTAGTATTTGTTAAAATGGACCTTGAGTGACTACATGTGTCGTCACCTATTTGGAAATCATTTCTTGGCTAAAGACAAAAGGAAGAACATAATATTTATCATTTGATGACTGACATTTATTTTTGTAAAGAAGAGGTTGACTATTTGCACTTTTTATTCTTCCATTTTTGAAAAGTGGGCCAGAGCCCACATCACCACTGTTCACCCACAGAAGAGTATCTGTAGAGGAGGAGTGTGGCTGGATTTCTATCGTTTAATGTGAATTCCTAAGGTTCCACACAGGGAAATAATCTACTGAAGGTATCTTTGGGTAAAATTTCTTGTGTATGTGTGATCTTCCTGCAATCAGAAGCGTAACTCTAATTAATGCTAGCGGTTCTTTAAAGAGGCTGAAGCATACTAACCAGAGCTGGAAGACAAAATTAAGGAAATTATGAGAAGAAAGACAAGGAGATAATTAGCAGCAATTGTACTAAATGTTGACTAAAGGTAGGAAGTTTATCTTTCTGATTGGCTGACAGATGGGGAAGATCACTTTTATTCTTAGTTGTGTTAGATAAATTAATTGAAAGAACTCAGGTTAGTGACTCTTCATGGGGAGGTAACTGTAGCATGGTGTTGATGGTCTTTGAGATGAAAACTACTAATTTTGTCGGGTGCTTGTTAAAACTATCAGTAGAGATGAAATGGTGGTGGCTTTTCAGTAACAAGATTGCAGGACTTGAACTGCCCTGGGATTTACTGACAATATCAGGACGTGAGCAAGAATGCTCTTATAGGGCTTGAGGGAAAAATGAATTGAAGGAAATGATTAATTTTCATGGAATGTGTCGAGATGATCGTTGGCGGTGTTGGCATCTCTCCCCATGATTAGGATAACCTTAGTTAAATAATGTTTGAGACTTGTCCTTCCAAATTTGATCCTGGTGGGAGTAAGGAATGAATATTACAACCAGTGAGAGATTAAATTTTTCCAGAACAGGCCTGTCTCATCACAACTGGATATTTGTAGAACAGAACCCTCAGCATCTGTATAGTCCATAACTAATAATTCTCACCAGCATCTTTGCCAGAACTAACAGCCTCCCCATGCCTCACCCACACTGTGTATGCCACTTCGCCAGTTAAATTTCTCAGACTACCTATGACTGGCTTTGAATGCTTGGGTACTACTTGTATCAGGACTTGCTCAAGGCTTTTTTTTTTCAAGAGATCAACATGCAATTGTTATTACTTTTCACAAGTGATGGCCTCAGTTATGCTATCACCAACTAACTGTTTCGCATTTATCCAAATTAGAAATTTTCAAACGCATCAGTTGTTGGTGATCCTTGTTTTGTAAGTTTCAGTTGTTGAGCAAAATCAGCTCCTTTAATGACGTCTTTACATTGTAATATTGTAGAAATTGTAGATTTTGGCTCGCAAAACTCCTTAACCAGATCAGTGGCACGCATACCAATTTCAGATCTTGCTGTGAGTTGTTTTTTATCATATTTTTCTGTCTGTTGTTTTTCTTCTTGCTTGGTATGGTGACTTACTTGCACTAGAATCACCAAAAACAAACACAAAGAAACTGGAGAAATTTTAGAATAGTTGTGCACTGAGCAATACCTATTGTATCCGAGAGTTCCACAGGGTAGTGTTCTTGGTCCACTGCTATTTTTAGTGTAAGCAAGTGATGTTGTTGGCAGGGAAAACAAAATTGTTTAGTATGCCAGTGGTGCAACACTTGTGGGCAAAGTCAAGTCTCCACTTAAGAGAAATAAGCAACCCTTAGTCTCAAGTTGTGACATGGAGCTGATTAGTGAATGGTTCAGTCAGTGGGGTATGAGGCTGAACTCCAGTAAAACGAAAACACTGTTGATTAGCATATCTCATACAGATTTCTCACCCCATCTTCTCCTTTAGGTTGTTGGAACTCTGCTGAATGAGTCTGAAGCTTTAAGTATTCTTGGTGTAACTTTTGAATCACATTTTACTTTTGAGAAACAGTAAAATTAGGTGTGGTATGTGAGGCCTCATATATTTATAATAGTGATAAAATCAGTGAAACCTGTTTTAGGTCATTTGTCCTTCCTTTACTACAATACTGTTCTCCATTGTGGGTGTCTGCTTCTGCCAGAGATTTATCTCTTAGATAGAGTGGTTTGTGGAGGTTGGTTGGTAGGTTTCTGTTTCTTAGCAGTATTAGCAGTTATGACTTGAACCATCGATGGATGCTGTCGTTTGTCAGTTTTTCATAAGTTGTATTTTAACAGATATCTTTCACATTCACAATTGATCCCTGATCCCCTTTTCCTGCGGACAGCAAACAGATTTGCTGAACAGCAGAATCAGTGTGCAGTAAACATGCCTCGCTGTTGAACTTCTCGGTTCCAGAGGTCCTTTATACCTCACATCGTTTGGTTGTGGAGCAGTCTCCCTGAGGATGTCGTGCAATTGGAACATAAAATTCAAGCAAAGATGGAATGCATTACTACCCTAATACACTTCTCCTTGTATTTTAATAATTTACTTAGATTTTTATGTATTTATTTATGAATTTGTTAATTTATTTTATCTTTTTAATAAGTGATTTCTTTTTTGTATTCCCCATTACCTTTTGTTACTTCTTTCAGATGAACAGTATGTTCTTTGGAAGCTCAATTTCAAGTCAATGGCTGCTGTGGGCTTGTACCATATGTACAGTATAGGGTTCATCTTCTTAATAATGATATAATAATAATAATAATAATAATAATAATAATAATAATAATAATAATAATAACAATAATGAGTAAATTGACCACTTTCCCTTATTTTGTTTTAGCTAGGGAATGCACATGGGACATTTCTTCTCTCATGTGTTCTAGCCAGTCATGTTTATGAAGTCAAGCATTCAGTTACATGGTTGGCCGCTAAGTGATTTGTTGCTCAGAGTGCTCGACTACAAAATTGTTCAATTTGATAGCCATTCGAGTACTAAGGTACCACTGTTCAGGGAACTGTATGGTGACAGAGTGAATAAGGGATGACAAACCAGCATTCTAAGAAGACATGAATGTACTCATAAATTCACAGTTTGAGATGTAATCAGTGACAAAGAAACTTAAGAGATGGAAAACACCAGGTTATGACAGAATATACTGTATGCAGAGATGATTTTAGCAGGAACTGAAATGACACATTATGTCCTAACTAGACTGTTTCGTAGAACATGGAAATATTAAGCAAGCCAGATGATTGGGAAGTCATAGCAAAGATACCAAAGAAAGGTGACTTGGCTGAATTTGGCAACTATAAAGACATTGCACTTGAGTCGGTTGTAATGAAAACATTCAGTATGCTGATTGTCAGTAGGCTGGAGAAAGAAATTGATAAAAAGCTTTAGAGATAAATAAGCTGGATTTAGGAATGGCAGGAGTTGCACTCATAAAGTATTTGTGTTAAGACATTTTGCAGCGTTGTATGGAATTTAAAAATTGCCTTCTGACTTCTAATGGATATAAGAAGGCATTTGACAGTGTCCACAGACCAATATTATGGAAGATTTTGTATCACTATGGCATTCCTGTTAATATGTAAAGCTAATTGAAATTAACCGTGAATGAAGTACATGCCTAGTTAATGTTGATGGGGTCTCTTCAGATAAATTTGCAGTCAGTAGTCTGGTGCTGCAAGGGAATGTTGTTTCACCTTTGTTGTTTGTCCTTCTTATAGCCTTTATAATGAAAAAAGTAGTCAGAGATGGAAGAGAAGGTTTAGATTGGAATAATGATAAAAAGTTGATAAACTTAGAATATGCAGATGGTGTGGTGCTGTTTAAATAAACGAAACACCGTAAGATTTACTAAGCTTGCTCAATAGAATGTATCAAATGCCTAGAGAGACAAGACTCAAAATAAATGTAAGAAAAACATAAATATGGACAGAGTGTCCACAAATTGGTGAAATGCCATTAGATGGAGAAAGGATTAATGAGATTAAATAATATTTAGGTACAGTGATATCTAGCGGGGGCTGTCTTGATTAGGAATTTGATGAAATACTAATGAAAAAGTAAATCAAACAGTGGGCAGCTGAATAAGATTTGGAGATAGACTAAAATTGCATAAAAAAAGTAGGACCTGCATTGCTATACAGATATGAATTATGATGGTACAAAGAAACTACAATCCAGCACACCTTGGGACAAGGCCATTGTGAAACTACAGAAATTTACCTTTTAAATCCCTAAGAATTGAGCCTTTTTGTAACTGCATGCTTACTCCCTGTGCGTATTGCTGGGTTCTTAAACCAAGCCTACAACAGGACATACTACAGTTATTAACCTGCATTGTACTATGGCAATGCTACCTAAAGACCACCACAGCAATATTCAGTTTCAAATCTTATTACAAAACTATTTTTTTTCCACCTTATCTTTAAAATACGAGTAATTGAACTATTATATATATACAGTGACACCTCAGTTGGTTCCCGAAGGCGAGTGCTGAAAACGACGAGTATCAAACGAATTTTTTGCACAAGGAATAATGTAAGCTGAATTAATTCGTTCCAGAACTTGAAAACTATACTTTATAAAATACTTTAAGCATTGATGGGCTTACATTTTACTACATAAAACTCTAAATACCTAATCATAAATGAAAAAATAATAATTAGATTAAATACAAATAAATACTGCATAAAGTAACTTCACACCTTACCTGTACTCTACTTGGAAGCAGTGATGACTTTGGCGGACTGTGGCTAGGGGGTTGGTGATGAAGAAGATTGTTTGGAAAGAGTTCCTTTCCAATAAAACATCAGGCACTGTGGCTATGGTGCTTTTCCTCTTTCAATTTTCTGTCTCTTACGGCTATTGAGCCTTAAGTGATGCTCTTCAGGTTTTAATTTTTACTAAAAGCCTATCAACTGACATTTCTTTTCACGTCTTTTCAGCATGGCTCTGAAGCGGGAAATGGTTTCATCATTTAACAAATTCACATTTTGTCCTGTTAGCACTTTGTTGGGGTGATTTTGTTCTACAAAACTTTGTACAGGTACTGTACTCGTTTCACACAAATATCCTTTATTAATGAAGTGGGGATATTCTCCTTTCTGTCCAGCTCACCTTGTGATAGTTCCTCAACCACCACCTGTTGCTGCTCCCTCTGAATCTCATGCAGCTCCTCAGTGGTCATCTCTTCTCTATGCTCTGCCACTAACTCCTCCACTTTTTCACTGCTGACTTCCAGGCCCAAGGATTTACCAGGAGAAAATATCCCCTACAACTGGGCCAGGCCAGGCTCAGCCTCAGAGCTTTCAAAGTCCTTTTGTGTTACAGCATTTGGCCATACAGTAAATTCTTCAGTGCAGAATTCATGGTCCTGTAGGAAACTTCACTCCAGGGCTTACCAACAAGAGTGAGGCAATGAAGGATATTAAAATGATTTGTCCAGAATTCCCTGAGGGTCAACTGGGTATCTGTGGTCACCTCAAAGCACCTCTGGAAGAGTGCCTCTGTGTAGAGCTTTTGTACATTATTGATGCCTGCTGGTCCATGGGTTGGATCAGTGGAGTTGTGTCAGCGGGCGAGAACTTAATGATTATAAAATTAAATTTTTCCATCAAGCCATCCTGCAAGTCTGGAGGGTGGGCAGGAGCATTGCCTAAAAGCAGTATGGCTGTCGGAGGCAAATTTCTCTCTAGTAAATATTTTTTGTGTGGTTGGGCCAACAACTTCATTTACTTGTTTTTTAAGTGTTGCTCTTTTTGAAAACTTGCAGGTTTTCACCATGATAGACTACTAATGGCTTGAGCTTTAAGTCCCTACTAGCATTCCCACAAAGCAACTGAGTTATCCTGTCCTTCATTGGTTCGTGACTTGGCAATGCCTTTTCCTCACGAGTTATGTAGGTCCTGTTGGACATTTTTTTCCAAAATAACCTTGTCTCATCGCAGTTAAATACTTGGGGAGTAAAACCCTCAGCCTTCAAGTAGTTCCCAAATTCACGAACAAATTCATTGGCTGTATTTTTGTTGGCACTGGCTGCCTCTCAGTGCCTCACCACATTATGAATGTCAGTTCTCTTTTTAAAGTTATCAAACCAGCCATGGCTGGCTTTGAGCATTTTGGTAACTTCAGTGTAAAATACTGGCATGTAACACTTTTGCTTTTTTGCAAATCTTGTCCTCAGAAACACAATCACCTGCTAATTGTTTTTCATGAATTCAGATTGAAAGCAATTTTTCCACCTCCGCAAATATTTGAGATCTCTGCTTTTGTCACAGCTGTAACTCCTTTTGCTACATCTGCTGCTTTGATTGCTGCATTTGTAACGATAGTGGAGATTGTAGTTTTGGGCATACGATACTCGGCAGCAAGATCGGACTCACGGATACTGCTTTCATATTTAGCTATTTCATTTTTTCCCCGAACGTGCTTCTGACTAATTTACCTTTGGTCTTCCTATTACTGTATCATGATGCTATGCACACGAATACAGAAAAAACTTGAAAACGAGCGCAAATAAATTAGAGCTGACTGACGAGGGTTGTGCACTGACTCAAAGCAACACCATGACTGAAGTGTGAACCCTTTGTTTTGAATGAAAGGGGCAGCAAGCCACATGTCTCAACACAAACATGTTTTAGCTTGAGCATCAAGTACCAAGAAAATGATGAATACCGGGACAATTTTTTCCAGTCAAAATGTGTCGAGTACCAAATTTGACAAGTTCTAAAGTAGACAAGTACCGAGGTATCACTGTAGTGTATTGGAATTTTAATTTTTTTACCATTAATTATTTGTCATTGAATACGAAGTTGCTATGTCAAAAATTTGTCTGAGCAAATTTTAAAATTTTCATTGCAGTATTACTGTTACTAAATATCAGATTGCTCTGTCAAAAAAATGTAACAAATAGAAAATTAATTTGTTAATTTTTACTTGCAAACCAGACCAAGAATGAAATTCATTCATTGTTTACAAGATGATTGTGAGATGAATGGATGTAACCCCATGAACATTTTACTGCATTACTTGCACTACATTATAGTCTTCATCTGTATTTTACCAACCACAAGCAAAGTATAATGTGATGCAAAGGCAGAAGCAAAATAAAGTACAGTATCCACCCTACTTACAAACATTCAGAGAAACTAACAGGCAGTGTCACAAGTTCAAATTTTACTGTGTGTTCCTATTCTGCTATTAAGAATTTTTGCAGAGAACAGAAGAACACGGGGAAGAGGAACTTATTCCTTTAGCCTCTTCCCTGATTGTCCTGAGTATTTTCGTGATTACCATGTATTCTTACACATGAGAATACTCGCTTATGCTCGTAAAATATTCCTACTTATTTCTGTCTTCCCGATTTAACTTGTTCTTTGATGAATTCCCATTTTCTATACTTCCTCTCCCCATAGGAAATGTTTAGTATGTATTTTTGTCAACACTGTAGATGGTGGTGTGCATTGTTTACTTTGTGAACTTCCAGTGTCAGACGCTGCCACTGCAAAATTCTGTCCAAGTTCATAACTTTCAAAGCATGAAAAAAATACTAAATTTTGAATGTTGCATGAATCTAAATTTCATTTTCTTCTTTTCACCTTTCCAAAGTAATTCATTATACTGTAATACTGCATGATTTAAAAATACTGTACAGGGAAAATATTATAATCTATGACTCCCGAGTTAGCTTGGTAATGTAAACGTAAAAAAAAATTATGCACTACGTATTAAAAAACCAACTTATGAACAACTCAAGATACGAATGCCTATCCGGAACGTAACTTGTTCATATCATTGACTACTACAAAGGAAGTGAATGTGCGTCTACGCTATTTACATTTCTTCCGCATTGAAGTATGTTCATCATTGACCTTCCTTTTAAGGTGGGCTCAAACACTAAAATAGTGCTCCAGCTTATGCCAGCATCTTTCGTGTATGCCAACATTACATCCAGGTCACCAATGTTTAGACCTTTATGGGGTAAATTGTACAAAATCTTAATGAAATGAGAGGAATCTAATTCTAATCCTCTATCATATGTGGCCCTATGTCTGATATTTCTATGAATGATTAACAAAGTCAGCACGAACCAGATTTTGCACTCATAAGGCACAAGCTAAAGAAAAAACACGCTCTCACCTTGGTCTCTATTCTTGCCAAAAAACATCTCAAATCAATAGAAATCTAGTGTGGTGACTTGTGTTATGCTAGTGCTGAATGGCTACTGTAATTCATGACTTTAACTGAAACAGAGCACATGGTTGTGACTTATTCCCTGTGGTTTTTGAAAATGAAGTACTGTACAGGCAGTCCCCGGTTAATGGCGGGTTCGGTTAACGGCGATTGGTTTTACAGCGCTTGTCTAGCGATGAAAATTGGCAATTTTTGGCGCAGAAAATTGCAGATTTTTGCTTATCAGCTTTGATAATTGGGTATTGGCACTGATACATACCTAACAGAGATGGCAATAACCGAAAATTGAGCCACGAAAATCGTCGATAAAGCCCCGAAAATCGCTGATTTTTGGTTAGCATCACACCCTCAGAATGGAACCCCCGCCGATAACCAGGGACTGCCTGTACTGGTACCTGCACAGTTGACCCCTGCCTATTCACGGCTTCGCCTATTCGCGGATTTCTCTTTGGAACATATTTACACATTGTTCGCAGAAAATTCACCTATTCACGTATTTTTCATAGAGAAATATTCCCAAATTACTATAATTTCATATTTTTGTGACTAAATAAATGCACTCTTTGTGATAAAACTATTAAAATATTCAGGTATAAGAATTTTTAGAGGGTTTTTTGTTGTTTTGAACTATCAAAATAGGCAGTTATAAGCATTTTTAGAGGGGTTTTAAATATTCGCAGATTTGAGTTATTCGCTGGGTCATTAGATGCTGGTTAAAGCATAGCGTGTTGTGGGTTTATGCTTCCTAACAAGGTTTTTATGCATGCTCGATAAGCATCTGGCCAGGAATGCTGGTACCTTCATTACGTCAAAGCTTAAACCACTTTATGATTGCACCCTTTACCTGTCAGCAACACTAATTTCACCTCTCCACCTATTCTAAATCTACAGATTTTTTAACTCCAACAATTGCCTTTACTTAAAAAAAATTATGGTGACTATCTGTGCAGCTGTAGTTCATTACTATTGCATGAGAGTAAGTGGGGTTTTATCAGTTATTTGACCTAACCTTCTTATTTAGTGTTTACCTAGCACTGAATAAGAGGAATAATTTTTGGGGGCTCAGAATTGGGAAAATTGATGATGGCAATTGAAATTTCACTGTTGAAATTAACCCCCTGCTTTGAATTTGTCCATATGCATAATAAAACTGTTAATGGCAAAATGCTTGTGGGCTAAAACTCTCCAATGCTTATATGAGAAAAACATGATCATTCATAGCAAAATATCACCTGATGAGTTGTCATTTATTTTATAATGATGAATTTGATGATTCTGTTTTATCAGCGAATACTTGCACATCATCTACTGTTGAATGCAAAGCACTCAGCCATGGCAGGCTTTTGATAGGAAGCTCAAGTTTTCTTATTGTTGGGTTTTTCTTTCTTTGTAATAATATTAATTTTGGTTATTTGTTTTATATAAATTATTGGTAGATCTTGAAGAAATGGTTTTCATTGTGTGTAGGAAGGAGAAAAATACATTTTTTAAATAAATATTTTTGTATATTAAATTATATAAATTTTTTTCATAAAGTCTTTTGTTTGGTTACTTAACTAATGTTCAAGGTACATAGTTTGTATCTCCTTGCCTATTGCTGTGGAGATACAAACTACCTTTAATGGTGGGTAAGCTGTATCTTAAACAGATACATTTTGTATGCAATGTTGTGAATTTTATAGCAGAATTAGTATAAGAAGTCAGAATGAATTAAGAAACGGAAATGCAACGAATTAAGAGAAAATAAAAGAGAAAACCACATACAAAGCCCTTGCAAGCATGAGTTTGTGGTGGTTCACCTCAGCATGGCCAAGGTGCAGGACCTGTTGTTTATCACTCCATGGGTGCATAGTTGCCCAACCTGCAGAGGGATGGGTCCAACATCCTGGGCACTAAGTAGGATCCCTCCTTGAGAAAGTACTTTGTTGGGGGGAAGGGGGGAGGGAGCAACAGCCTCTCCAACCATGTAGCTGCCAAAGAGCCCTCTTTATCAGTCATCAGGGTGCTCTAGGTTGCTCTCTCACCTTATACTAGTTGATGCAGGGGAAACGAGGGGAAGGTCTCCTAAGTCTGCCCACCCACTGGCTGGTTGGACACGAGGAAAGTAACGAAGCTGGGAATCGTTACGTGGGCTACCATGTGGGCTTCTCGACCATCTTGGAGGATGGCAAGCACTTCTTTCACCACTTCAGCTACCTTTTCTTCCTGGGTAGGGGCAGGAGAAGACTTCCTCAATGCCTCAGGTGCTGTGCTACTGAAGGCAGGGAGGGGGAGGAGGAATCTAGAGAGGGAGAGGAAGAGGGCTCAGGGTAAGATCCCACAACGAAGCAATTCCCTTCTGTTTCCTTTGCTGTTTATCACAGACACCACTGAGGAGTCAGCAGCCCTTCACATTCTATGCACATATAGTCTCTCGAGCTCTGTTATCCTTGACAGGACATACACACTGGATGTGTTGTAGCGAAGGCGTGAGTAAGAAGTCAGCATTCTGCAAACTTATTAATTTATTCAGACAACAAACAGACAGGTCAATAACTCTTGCGAGCAGAAATGTAGCGCCTGACACCAGGCGAACAAAAACAGAGGTCACCACACAATCATTTGTGGTTGTTGACAGATGAATACCTGGAAGAATGACAGCACTGGGCAAGCGCAGTTTCTCTTATGAGGCAACTGGACTGCTCACCATTGATGTTTAGTTGGATGGGTCACAGATGTGACCCTCTTGTATGTTTTTTGAAAACAGGCAGTATTTGTCACATTTGCGGGCTTTCTTCCCAAATCTCCAGTGGAAGTAGTGCATCCCCTTTGGTGGTTTGTCTTTCTTCTGTCTGGTCTTTCCCTTGATGAATTGCTGTTTCGTTTGTGGATGAGGGCAGCTGGTCCCTCTGGGTCATTGTCGGATTCCGTGTCAGTTGACTGCTGGGCCTGTCGTAGTGCTGCTGCTACTTTTGGTGGCTGTGTGGGCTCCGCCGTCTTGAGGGCCATGAGCACTGCATCGACAAACTTAAGGAATTCCTTGATTGGTATGTTGGAGGCATTGGGCATGGCTGCCACTGTTTGGAGGGTAATCTTTTGAGGAGTGCCTCTCTTAGAAGGTCTAGGTATGACTCAGGTTGGCCATCTGGTTTGTAGATGTACAATGGCCGCTCATCTCCTATGGATGCCCCCACGTAGTTGAGGAATTTCTCGGCTCTAGGGCAGGTGGCATGCTGAAGAATGGCTTCAGCTGGTCCTTCAGCAAGCAGTAGGTGATGGGGGTTTGAAGTTCTGCGAGCCATCCTGCAATTTGCTTGAAGATGCCCGGCAGAAATTCGAGGACGGTGTCGACTTTGTGTATTGAGGAGGTGATTTTCTTTGATCAGAGGATTGTTTCCACCCTGAAGAACCAAGCTTCTGGGTTATTGGGCGTGAATGGAGCTAGATGTATGGTGGTGGTAGCGATGGCCTAGCTGGAGAGGTTGGCATCTTTGGGGTTGGCTGGATGGATCATCTCCATGGTCACCAATGTAGCAAAGGTGTGAGTGAGAGTCAGGTCTACAAACTTATTAATTTATTCATACAACAACAGACAGTTCAGTAACTCTTGCGAGCAGAAATGTAGCACCTGACACCAGGCGAACGAAAACAGAGGTCACAACACAATCATTTGTGATTGTTGACAGATATACAGTATACATATAAATTGATATACAAGGTATGAAGCTATGGTACATATGGCTGAAATGCTGACATTATAATGATTATGGTGACAATAATACATTTGATCTGACAGTAATATGAAAGAAGGTATGTGTGTAAAAGATGCGTGACGTATGCTGTGTTTCTTGCGTCTGCACGTTTTGCGCGCAGAGATGTTGTTGTGAGGAGATTAGCGAGCCAGGTGAGATGATAGTGTGTGGGGTCCACGTGGGACCCTACAGTGTATCTGTTGCCACTGGTAACTTGAACTTATTACAAGATTTCTCTTTTCCCAAACAACAATGGAATTCATGTTTCCCTTCTGCAGTAGCCATCATGAGGCACAAATGGGGCAAACATGGCACACACAAGGTGAACAGTGAACATGCACACCAACTCCCTGAAAACTCTCAGGAATATACAGGCAGTCCCCAGTTAACGGCGATCTGGTTTTATGGGGCTTGTCTAGCGACGAAAATTGGCAATTTTTGTTGCCGAAAATCACCAATTTCCGCTTATCAGCGCTGATAATTGGGTATGGGCGCCGAACCATACCTAATAGAGGTGCCGATAACCGAAAATCGGCGCTTTTCGGTGCCGATAAGCCCCGTAAAAGGTCCGAAAGCTGCTATTTTCGGTTATCATCACACCCTCAGAAACGGAACCCCGCCGATAACCGGGGACTGCCTGTACACAGGCTACTAGCATTATCAGCACAATGGTAAAAGGTTTCACAAAAGCACAGAGTTCAGTTTCACTTACAAGGTGAAAAACACACAAAGCCCATCAACACAAAGCGCTCCACATGCACACAAAACCAACCTTATGCAAGTGCGGCTGGAAACACAATGGATGAGCTAGGCCAGGAGAGGTCGGTGATATCCGGGCCTACCCGATAGGCTTTTGAAGCGCAAGATTCACTGGAATACTCCATTTTTGAAAGATATGGTTTGTATACTTATGGAAAATACAAATTACTTTAAAATTTGGTATTTAGTACTTAAAAGAATAATCTGTTAGCCCACTAGACAGGGAATGCTCTGTATGTGTGACTATCTGTTGACACATTTTTCTTGTGATGTCCATTCTTATTTTATTCCTAGTTTTCATGAAAGTTTTCCTAACCCTTTATAAAATGTGGTTAATATAATTGTACATACTGTATCTGTAAATAGAGTGTATTGCATATTTACCCAAGATTTCAGCCAATGATATATGACAGTCTTAGATCTAGTAGCATATGCCATGTTTTGAGTAGTGTAGGGATTTTGTAAATTTTCAACAAATAAATAACTGTTTTTATGTATCTTTGATAAGCCATGCACACACAGATTTGGACGAAATGTATACTGGATTAGCATTTTAATGGGTTATGCCAAAATACAGTGCGTGCAAACCAATACCTACCTACTGAGTGTTAAAGCAGTAGACAATTGCACCTAGACACCTAAAATCAGCGTGCACAGTAATCTTTTCACATATTCGTACCTTTATTCTTGCATTCATTACTGAACTTAACAGCTTACAAGACCTTCCTCAAAACTTAATGAAATATTGCAACATTACAGGACCAAAACTGGAGTGTCATGTAGCTTGTGCTACACTTGATAAGTTATTGTTATTTCACTGCAGAAGTAGCAAAACCCCCAAAGTCAACATTAGGTTGAGGTGCCAGTGCATTTAGGTAGAATATACAGTAAATCATTTTTCTAGCCAATCAGCTGTGGTTCTTAAAGATATGTTGTGGTTTGAAGAGAAAAATAATAAAGTCATTGTATCTTTTCTCATTTCAGACAGCCATTGCAAAGTCGGTCCTTGAAAGTCAGTTTGTGAAGCTTGGTATGATACCTCCAGAACACCCTCTCCCTCCAGCATGTCGCTCAATCCTGCAGATCATGTGGGCCAATAATGGTGACACAATTAGCAAGCAGTATGCAGGGACATCTGCTCTGAAGGTTGGTTCTGAATACTTTGAGTATGTTTTCTTCTTTAATTGGTGTATTCGAAACATTTTGAGCTTGGATACAATCAACTTAATTTTCCTTTTACAGTATACTCTGTTCTTGTAATGTGCTAGAATTTTAATATGTTAAGAATTGCAGTAGTACTGTATAGCCTCCTAGCCTATAGTACTGTAATAATAATAATAATAATAATAATAATAATAATAATAACAGCCAGCAGATTGAGCATGTTTCATGAATCATAGTGAAAGTGGGTCTAGACTAAACAATGATTTCACTTTTAAAATATGCGTCATAACTTATTGTCAATGATCTTATGTACTGCATAATAGATGATTAAGAATAGAAATGGGAATTGTAATGAAGAGAAACAGAATCTCTCCGAATTGTAAGGATTTTGCATTAACGAAAATACTGTCGACTTGAATGCAATATTTTATTTTCACAATACAGGCAGTCCCCAGTTATCGGTGGGGGTTCCATTCCGATGGCACAACAATATGTGAAAATCGGCAGTTTTTGGCGCCGACAAGCGCCAAAAATTGCCAATTTTCAGTTATCTGCGCCTCTGTTAGGTATGTATCAGCACCAATATGCGATTATTGGTGCTGATGAACAGAAATTGGTGCATATTGATGCCAAAAATCTGCTATTTTTGTCACTAGACAAGTGCTGAAAAACTCGATCACCACTAACCGGGGACTGCCTGTAATTACTGATTTCCAAACTTTAAGATAAATAAAGTTACATGATTTGTAAGTTGTGAATATAAATCATTCACCAACAATGCAGAGCTCAAGTTGAACCAAACTGATTAACAGATATTACACCAAACCAAATGGTGTACAGTAATTACTGAATATTGCATAGTTGTAAATGAGAGAAGGTGGACGAATTCAGTTTTATCCGTCTTTTCACACTTTCCGTAACAGTAAGGTTCATGTATCATAAGCTGAATGAATTGATCGGAAGTAAGGAAAATGAGGTTTTCATCTTTTTAAGTCTTTATAAACTTTTGCTTTTTAGTGATACAATTCATTACCGAGTATTCATAGTGTATTTTAATATATATATATTTTTTTATCATTATAAGCTGTTAAATGTTCGGCAAGTAAGGAGGCTAAGAGACAGCAGGCCTATTTTACTTTTAACACATTCAATTTTAATGAATTTGCAGTGTAGTATTAATATTAATTTATTGAGCCGTTTATATTTTAAGTTATTTTGTTGTATTGATATATTTTTTTAATTAAGCTATTGAAACCTACTTGAAAACATTTCACTTCACTAATCGTGCAGAAGGAAATGCATTGACAGGTTATAAAATTCTGAGAATAGTGATTATTTCAATGCCTTCATCTAAGTCATAACCATTGCAGTCACAGGAACTTTGGATAGGAGTTCCAATCTGCAATCATGTGACCTTTGGCTTCAGCAGGGGCTCTTTTGTCAGCTTTCTTTTCCATAATGAATTGGTTAGTGGTGTCTTTTCCTTGTAGAACCTTATTTAGGGTTGCAGAACATTTTGGAATCTTCTTGTGATGATGGGAAATTTATTGCCTGTTCCTTTGTGATACTCAGCTTCATTAACTCCAGGGAGAATTCTGTTCCCAACTGACCAGACCCCAGTCTCCTTCAGGTTACAACTTCCAGTTTGATGATTATCTTTATTTAGCATCAGGACATGGTACACCCAGTGGCAATGCTGCTGCTAGTGATAACATTTTCACCTCAGTGACTTTCAGTCGGGCACAGAAAAGAATCAACAAGGAAAGAAAACCAATACAAACTATTGTCTGTATCCCCTCCCAACTTTGCTCCTTCATCAACCATCTTCACAGAATTGATGTTGAAAGAATTGCTTCTTTAGTGTTCTTTCAGCAACACTGTCTACAGGCATGGCTGTTGTGTATAGAAGGTACACTGCAGTATCTATTTACATTCTTGGCTCCTGAGTTCTTGGGTTAGGGCCAGCACCCCTGAACTTTTCTTGGGGATTTCCTCTTGAGTTGTGGTTATACTTGACTCAGCCAGGAAGCATACTTGTTAGAGTCCTTGGGCTTCAGAAGAAATACAATGTCTATAAGGAAACTCATGTTTTTCTTAACTCTTATTCAGATTCATCCTGTTTAGTAGTTAGTCCCCGGCTTTAACCATTGCATCATAATTCATAACCGTTGCATCATTTATGAAGATGAAGAGTGAAGAAACTAGCAGAAAGATGCTCAGATGGCTGGCCTTCATATTTTTCACTTCTAGCATGGTGCTTCCAATGAGGAGTTTTGAGACTTATGCTGTTATTTTACCATTGCTGTTGCCTTGCCCTTTCTGACTTACGCTGTTTTTTTACCGTTGCTGTTGCTGTGACCTTTCTAGCAGCTGTGGATATGAAGGAGGAAGGCCTGGCTCCTTTCTCTTTGTGTCTGGTTTACTTCATGTGGTCTGCTTGGCTGGGCATTGGTGCCTGTCTTGGGCATGATCTTTCATTTCCTAGATGTGATTTAGACCCCTGCAGATGTCTGCCTTCCTTGGATTTCAAGGATTGTTTAGTGATAACCCACGCCTTTTCTTCATTTTCCTGGCTAACATATTTGTCGGTGGAGGCATCAGGCAACTGTCTGGCCATGGGTGGTACTGGATTCTCCTCTCATTGGCTGTCTTTTTTGATCGAAAGAGCCATCAGTTGATTTTGCCATTTGGTTCAGTGCTCTTTTATTGATGAATACTGAATTCTGATCTTTTGAATTTTGCAACTACAGTGTAATGCAGGAGACAGCTTTTCCAACTAAGAAGGTGAATAATTTTTTTGGAGTACTATTTTGATGATGAGGAATAGCTTGTTTCAGGAAGGATGCCTCTTTTCAGTCTCTTGATGACCAGTAGATTTAAAGCCGTGTGGAAGCAATGCTGAGAGGTCATAGTCATTCAACAGTGAGGTTGATATTATAGCAGTAGGTGATTAAATTGTGCAGATTTGGTTCCCAGAACCAGTCTGTGACTCTCTTAGTTTTTTTTAATTTGCTAGTTTTTTTAATTTGCAGGTAGCAGATGCAATCAGCCCATTTTATCTGTTTGCCAGAAGTACCTCCTGTATATCTGTGTCAGTTTATGTCTTCTTGAATGCTGTTTTCTAAACTAATAGCTATCTTACAAGTTTTCCAAAACTTAGGTCATCAGTATTATTTGGACAACAGAAGAGCATAAGTACAGTAAAGATCATTGGGTGAATTTGCAATTTGGCAGTAACATAATCAGAGCATGCTATCTGTTAAGTCAGCGATGTTCTTAAATGACTGAATAAAATTTATTTGAATGCTTAAGTGTTATTTAGATCTCGGTAATCATCATAATATGATTTAGAAAAAAAGAGTTGAGTGACACTTTTAATGCAAAATTGTCATGCGTACACTGAGAAACCATGTGATCAGGAAACACTCCCCCCATCCTTGACTTGTTGCTGTCACTGGATGGGCTTAGAGGATGTCAGCTGAGGGAAAAATGTGTCATTACTCTGATGATGGTTTTGGAAGGTGGAGCTGGACATCATACCTCTCCACCCATAAAACTGGAGTGCCTGATGTTGCCAAGTGAGGAGAAACATTGCCAGACCTTGCTCTCAGTGCTGGGTCTAATCTTAATGGTTTGATGACCCTAAAGCACTGAGGGTAAAGTTGATATTCAGGTGCACCATTTCTCCTCTTCTTTTAGTGCCTCCATGGATTGAGGGAAGTCATCCAGAATTATTTAGTATTTCTTGTATTATAAATAAGAAATCCTCAACCTTCTACCTTTTGATACCCTTCATTTTCCCGCCAGATTCTTCCAGTCATGTAAAAAATAAGGAAATGTAAATAACATTAAAACCTTTTGAAAGAAAGACAGTAAAAAAGACCAAATTCAGACTGAATCCAGTCTTGACCTATTTTGATTCTTTGTTTGGAAATGAGGAACGGTCAATAACAGTAAAACAAATATATACTTCTTAAAGCTCATGGGGCATTTTCATCAATGAATGTCACACTTCGTGGTTATAAAGTCTGAGTGGCCCTATTGTGATATTTTAGCTTTCAAGATGTTTAGGGTCTTTCTCTTAAATTTGGAACATTTAAAGGTTTTTACATTAACTTATATTTTCCTTATTGTAATATTATACCTGTTTGTAACTTGTATAATTCTCCATCTCACACTTCAGATATCCTTAAGGCTCCTTCACGTAAACTTAAAAGATATTGAAGACTTTTTTTTTAACCCTTAAGGGATGTGCTGATTATATATAATACAACCCCCCAGACCGGGCAGACTTTAAGGTTGGGCAATTTGAGAAAAAACACATCAGTGGAAAGTGGAAGATGTGCAAATGCACATGGTGTAAGAAAAAAAATTGTAAAAAAATTTTCCCTACCTTCCACGGGAAGTTGGAAGCGACTGTTTGCAACCCTGTGTGTCTCTTTTACAAAAGACTCATAAATTTTACCAAGTTATACCTGTACATGTTTTTTCTTATAATTTTATTTTATTTTATTTTGTAAAATTATAATTGCAACTCACACAATATCATAACAGATAAGAATTAAAATCAGTAACAAATTCTGAGTATATTTGTTGTAAAATGTTTATGTAAATTTACTGAGATCGGTAAATGCAGTAACTTTTTTGGAAGTATACATGTTTTTCTAATATTTCTTTGCACTTTTCTCTGCAAAATTACAATTATAACTAGTATCATGTCATAAAAGACAAGAACTAAAACCAACCTCAGTTCCTGGGTATATTTATGAGCAAATAAATAAAAAGACTTCATTTTAGAGAGAGGAGCAAGGCATCCCCCATCAAGTCAGGAACAATACTGATCTCCCTGAGAGGCCCACTAATTGAACTGAGCTGAATTCTAAAGTTACCACCATTCATTTGTGGGCCATTGAAGAGATGGAAACTCTTTCCCATTCTATACACCCAAATCGTATGGCATGTGAATGTTAATACTCCTCAGAGGGGATCCGTCCACCACCCAAAACTTGTTTTAGATCCTCTCATGAGGGCATCCGCCCACTAAGGGTTAAGTGACTCCTTGCTGTTGGTGTTTCATTGAGAGTAGATCTGACATGTCTGGAATTCCATAGGGTGGTGATGTTGCTTTTGTTGATTTTAGTTGTTGATAGTGACACCAGTGTTTGCCCTGTATTAGAATATTGTAACATTTCCAGTTATTGGGCCTTCTCAGGTATGAAATAAAATTGCTGCTAGCCTTCGTAAGAGATATGGAGCAACTTAGTAAGTGGTTTTAATATTTGTTTTTTCAGGGTGATTTCACAAGAACTGGAGAAAGAAGATTTGCAGGGATGATGAAGGACGGGATGAACTCTGCCAATAGGTAGGTGTTGTAATTAAATTTGGCTTTCCATGTCATTTTCTTTTTTATTATCTTCACAATTTTATATCTATGATTATGTATGCTGTTTCATTTAATTGGACTGTTCCTGCTTGCTGCTTAAGGAACAAAAATGAATTGTGGCATTTGAATGACAGTGTAGAGAATGTTTTGATTAAAATGCATTTTCTATGTTGTGTAATTAGGGTGATTATGCATTCAAGTGTTATTAGGGAGACTATAATGATACATATGTAGGCTTCATAATAAGGGAGCTTTTCATTCTTGGAAGGGCCATGTAGTACAGAATCAGCATTAAGTCATTAAGAAAGTCAATAAAAAATAAGATTCTGCTTTAATTGCTTTCCAATGTGTACTGCTTAATTATGTCATGCATACAGATTACATCCACTTATGTAATGAGAATACATGAAAAAGGAAAAGGGGAGATATCACACTCATTTCACAATTAGAACAAGGCCAGTGGATTTAGTATTGTTTATTCCTAATGTTTATTAGAGAAACTGAACTCCAATACCGTATCTCTAATTTAATCTTGGGGGGAAAAGTGCATTGCTGCAACAAAAATAATAATAAGTGTTGAGGTGAGAGAAGAAAGGTTGCACTGTGCATACTTAGCCATCAGTCCACCACCCACCAGCAACATCTCTTAATATTGTGTCACCTCCCATCTGGAACCTTTAGTTAGGGGAAAGGAGTCCACTGAAGATTATGATTAATGGGTATATATAAAAATGTCTGATGTTTTAAAAATGTAGTTTCTTATATGAAGCCCACTAATCAAAATAGCCAGTACAGGCAGTCCCCGGTCATCGGCGATCCGGTTTTTCAGCACTTGTCTAGCAACGAAAATTGACGATTTTTGGCTCCAATATGCGCCGGTCGATAATCACGTATTGGTGCTGATAACCAAAACTTAGCAATTTTCGACGCTCATCGGCGCTGATTTTCGCTTATCGTCACGACGTTGGAACGGAACCCCCGCCGATAACTGGGGACTGCTTGTATTACAGTTTAGGAGGGGAGAAGACAAAGAAGAAGCCACTTCTGAATAGAAAACCCAAATGCAAGAAGTTCATTTCTCGTAAAAGGCAGACGTTGCTAATGGCAACCTTTGAAATCATATAGATTCCACAAGTCATGGCTGCAATGCAAGATAGTACAAACACCAAGCAACAGAGCCCCAAAGGCTGGTATGTCAAGAAAACAAAGTTCATGACTAGGTTAAATAGTAGTGAAGAGGAGAGTGTTGCTCCTGAGCTGGCCAAGAGCTTCTTGAGAAACCTCTAACTATGAGCAACCAAGAAACCTTGGAAGCCAGTAAGAAAGAGAGGTCTTGAAAAAGTCTGATTACAGCAACTCAAGAGACTGGATGGATATGAGTGAGAGGGCTGGTAAGGCATACGCCACCAAAGGCATTACATAGGAGCTCCTACTCAGTCACACATTTGTGGGACAACTGAAATCCCCACAAACACCAACAGTTGGGATGAGGCACTTGGTTTGAAGAGGTATAAAGCCTCCTGAAGTGCTTAGTAGGAGCAAGGGCAACAGAACATTGAGGAAATTTGGGTCCAGTAGTAGCCCAAAAGGGGCAGTTCAGGCTGATAGGGCCATCAACAAGAATTAATTTGATGACTCTTGTAAGCCCTCGAAAACGGCAAGAGTTGAAGGACAAACAACCACAAAGAGTAGAACAAGAGCCAACTTATGTTCACAGAGAGTAGTTGGTTTTGTTGGAACTAAAGATCATGGCAATACAAAAGCCTAGTACCTCATACCAACCATGAATTTTGGGGAGCATGTGTAAACAGCAAAGGCAGAGGAAAGTGCCATACCCACGTCAACTGTTGCCACTACAAGGGGGAGCCATTCTCCCCAAGGGTATTCTCTGATAAAAGGGACCTGACAGTTCATAAAATCAATGGAAGAGGTTACTCCAGACATCTCTTTCAGGCAAGAAATGATATCTGTAAACAGTAAGCACAATAAAATCAGAAACCCCCAATAGGCCAACAATAAATGAAGGAGTGAGTATCACTGATGCCTCAGGGACACCCAGAGCCTCCAAGTTTTTCTACACTGCATGAACCGGGAAGTACACAAAGATACTAGGCTATCCTAGACTGAAGTGCTGCAACAACACCACAAGCAACTGAGCCTGGCTGCACAGAATAGAACTAAGGGAACCCAACAGACAGACTGTTGTAAACAGGATCAGAGTCTTCACACTCACTCTAAGTGACTTTGCAGATGTCTGTGGGAAGGAATCCCTCTGAAGGGAGTGATTGTTGATAGGAAGATGTGGGATGAATCAGGGCACTACCTTGCAGACAGAGAACTTGACTGCAGAGAAGTGGAAGGACATAATCTTGACACAGTGACTCAACAAGGGGCCACAGAGGTGAGGGAGCCTTTGAAGAATGACTGCAGCTCAAAAACCAAGTCCCAGTGACCTAGCTTCCTGGACCAGATGACCTCACGTGGTACATCAATATGAGGACCGTCCGTGCTTCTGATACTGATTAAACTAGTATTGGAATTGCTGCAATGGCTTTCGTAGAATTTCCCTTAATAATGATCTTGTAGAATGCTGCTGGATCCTTATAAACTAATGTCGTGAGAATGTGCCCTGGCATGAGATGAAACTGTTATTAGGGAGTGACCAGTAGGCACCATGAAATACCAGATTCCCCAAAGGGAACAGGTAAACCAAAAGATTTCCTAAGCCATGTCTCCAGAAGGAGCATATCAGACGGGACCTAGAAGCCTGCGCTTCCCAAAATCATCTCAACCACAGGCAAATGGAATGCAGAGCAAGTGCAGAGAACCAAGATATGCTTGAGGAAGAGAAATGGCCCAGTAAGTGCAGGTCTATAGCCATGGCTGAAGGCAAATTATCAGTGAGAAGAGACTGACAACCTGAGCCCCTACCCCAGTTACTTCAACCATGGTGAGATCTCAATATGGAAAGAGAGCAAAACCACCCATGAAATAGACATCAGTTGAGTGATGAATCAGTGGGAGGTGGGGGCAACCAAACAAAGCCTTCATGAAGAGGGAGAGAGCAAACCTTGCAGTAATTATGTATCTGGAAAATCTATCATGACAAAAAGTGGGGAGAGAAAGTCAGCATGCAGTGCCTGAATGGTTGACTTATAAACCACTGAATGTTCCAGTGTACAAGAATGAAGAGAAAGTATCAAGATCTGGGCTTGCTAGATAAAAACCAATGTCATGGTCTGGATGCTTTGTTAATCAAAAGGGCACTAACCAAAGCAACATGAAAAGTATGGATCAATAGACTGCAAGAGAGATAGACAAATGTGTTGAGGATCTCCATGTCTTGATGATGGTAGGGCATCAGTATCAGATTTGCAGGACAGCAGTCATTTTGAGATGCAGCAGAAACTGCACCTGTCTGACATTAGTACATCTTATACAAGTGTGGAGAGGACCCAAGGAACAACCAGGCCACAAGTAGGACTAAAAGAGGCATTCCTCTCATAGGCAACTTGAGAAACAACAGAGCCAGGGAATGGGTGGCTTAGCTATGAGACAACAGGAAGCTAAGGAGAGAGCCTCTTCCTGATGTGATTGCTTAAACTCCTTGGTTTAAGGGCCATGGTAGCAAACACTCCACTGTAGATTTACAAACCAGTGAGGTAGTTCCTTGGACTCTGGCACAGTGGAGGCTACCAGAGAACATTGAACAATTGCAAACATCAAATCCAGCAGTCATCAAAAGAAACATGGGATCCAACCGTGCTAGAGGCTAAAAGATCCAATCAAGAATCCAAAGTAGAGGACATGAGAGCAACTGAGGACATGGGTTCCCAAGAATATAGGTAGGCAAGGGCATGCAAAGAGTTGAAAAGTAGGAAACATCAGAGAGAACTGGTAGATGTCAAGGACACAGGAATAGGTTTAAAAGGACATCAATGAAGAATGGAGAGTTACCACCCCTTAGAGCAAAGCAGTGGGCAAACTGGAGGAATGGTGAACATGAACTTATGACCAACATGGCACTCAGAATTCCTGAGAGAAATTAATCAACTTCAGTGAATGGGATCAAACTCTGGTCCAGTCAAGCAAGAAGAAAAGGTACCATCACTTCAAACCAAGCACCCAGTGCTGGAAGGAAGGAACAGAGGATGAAGAACCTGAACTTTCCCCACAAGCGGTGACAAGAAGATTGTAAGGAGAGGGAGTATTTGAGCCAATGACAAGCCTTAGAAGGAAGTTCACACAAAAAAACCTTTCATATAGAAAGAAAGGTGACGTGGAGATGTGATTCACTACTGCTGTGCTACTAAAGATGAGGAGACCAGAAGCATTAACTGTCAAGCCCACCATGGGAAAAACAGAATCTTGACAGATGAGCAGCATGGAGCAAACTCTGAAAAACTATTGGCTTTTCAGTCCTGTGAAATGAAAACTCCAAGGCAGAATTACAGTAACAGTCTCCTTGCTTATTGAAAATGGAGTACAAGACAACTGTGATTGCGAACGAAACATACAGTAAAAATTACAAAGTTAATAGGCGTAAAGAATAACTCGTTGTGAATATAAAAAAAAGAATGTCTGAAAATCTGAGTTCAATGTGTAAAGTATGGATAGCATGTTTCCTAAAAGGACAGCATGAGTGGGGGAAGATGAGTGATAACAATAAAGACATTTGGCATAGTCCAAGAAGTGAAAATGTTAAAATAACAATAGATATGAAAATGGAAATGAAGCTCAAGGTAACTGAAACCGTGAACAGAACAAAAACAAGATCGTTTTTCCCCAAAGGCAAGCACAAGCAGGAAAGATCAACAGAAACATGAAACTCAATTTGTATAACGCAAGAAATGAAAACATTAATATAGCAATAAATGTGACAAGAGATGGATCATGAGGCAACCAGTATACCATGAACAGAATGGATGTCGCAGTTTGTGTGTAAAAGAAAAAATTCGTTGTGTAAATACGTAGGAATATTCCCTGACTTGTAGTTCAGTAAGCTTCAATGAAGATAGCATCCTTCCCTGAATGTTAGTACTAGTGGGAAATAATAATAAGATAAGAACCATTAATTCTAATGATCAAAAAATGAAAATAAAACTAGGAATGAATAGAATGACAAAAGCGAAGCACAAGACAATTGTTACTGTAAAAAGAGTGTCAACTGAAAATTCGAGCTTAATCTATGGTGTGCTTTTCTTCTGTCAAGATGGGCTGTTGATCATACCAGGACCACTAAGTGTTTCAGCTGTTTTCGGTGGTGGGCCACTCATGGATATCATTGTAATGCATTTTTATTTCCTCTCATTTTCAGGATGTGATGCCTGGTATTTTGTGTTATTTATTTTTTTTTTTTATATTTGGTTGGCAATTGTGTAATCTTTATGCAGCATTACTGTGAGTAGCCCCTTGCACTGTATTTGACCACTCTGGCTTACATGTCTGTTCCTGCGCCCTTGACTGTTGCAGCATTCTCGGCTTCAGCTACCGTCCAGCACCTTTTAATCTTTGTATGGTTTATCCTACACTATTGTATCCTACTTCCATGCACCCAGCCGTCATGACTCTTACCCTGACTCTCACCCTCACCTGTGGTTCTGATAATTCAGTATCGCAAATAACCTTGCAAAGAATGTTAATCTAAAAATATGGAAGAACTGGAGGTACTAGACACATTACCAGATGTATTGGAGAAGTAATTAAAATCTCTGGTAAGGACTAAGCAAAGGCAACAGTTGTTTAAAAGGAATACCAGAAAAGAACAGCATGTGCTCACAGCAACATGTTGGGAAGGTGATGAGACAGTGTCAGTCAAAGCAAAAAGGTGCAAGAGGAGAAGCTCACTAAAAAACTGGGAAAGAACTAAGTGTAGACTTTAGATGCACAGGCATATGTCTATGGCAATTAGACCTACATAGAAGAAGGGGAAATGTTGCAGGCGGATTGTGGATTGGTATACTTGGTGGGACCTTTCTTTTTTCAACTCTTGAAGTTAGTGTAACTGGGATCTGTTTTACATGATAAGGGACTATGATTAATGGGTTTTCATATAACAAATGTGCTCAAGTATTTTTGATAATTTTTTTTACTTTTCATCACAAAATAAGCATGAAATATTAGTGGAAAAATGTGTAAAAAATACTGGCCTTAAAATTTTAAAAAATCAATCTGATGTTTTATAGAACTTTTAAATAGCTCATGTGAACACCAAGTTAATTAAAATTGCATAAATAGTAAGTGTCCTTAAGGATTGAAGCTCGACATTTAGAGATATTAGCTTTGAAGACTGACTAATGTTGCAGGAGCAAGTGACATGGGCCTGTGAAATTTTGTGAGTTACTTATGAGTAAGACTTTAAAGTAGCAGGTACACCTATAACATTGGAAGTGATGGAGAAGGCTGCCAGATATATAAGAATGCCAGTACAGTGTAATACAGGGTGGGGCAAATCTAATGTCCGAGTTTTGATAGGCTATTAGGAAAAGTAAAACAATACTTACAGAATTATTTGTTGTTTTATTTGAATCAGTATACAATGCCGTTTGTGTGATCACTTTTTGAAGATGGCATCAGGAAGATGGTGGCCATCTGTAGCGATGCACTGTTGAAGGCGATGTCTGAAGTTTTCGGCTGCTCTTCGGCACATCTCAAGGGGTATTGCAGCAATTTCCTCCCGAATTCGCATCTTCAATTCTTCCAAATTGTGTGGCCGACTTCTGAACACTTTCTCCTTCAGATATCCCCACAGGAAGAAGTGGCAAATGCTCAAATCAGGTGAGCGGGGGGGCCACTCGACATCACCCCTCCGAGAGATGAGGCGTGCCGGGAACAGTGCATCGCTACAGATGGGCACCATCTTCCTGATGCCATCTTCAAAAAGTGATCACACAAACAGCATTGTATACTGATTCAAATAAAACAACAAATAATTCTGGAAGTATTGTTTTACTTTTCCTAATAGCCTATCAAAACTCGGGCATTTGATTTGCCCCACCCTGTATAAAAACTTCAGCAGTGAACCAAAAGACAGTGATGTGACATCTGCGCTCAGAGATCATCACCGGACATGTGATGCATCACCCTAATTAGTAATTTAGCAATTAAAGATATTTAATTGCAAATATTGACATGACATTTTTTATGAATGTTGCCAGTGCATTGGCCATCACTCGCCACAACAGAACTGATTTTCACTAGATAGTGGGTTTTTTGTCAAATTTTGGATTGCTTGGCCCTTTAGTATGTGAAGTTTGGTGGAAGTTTTTTAGTCAGCATAGCTTTCTTTTACTTTGATAGCACCCAAATAGTTATTGAATTTTTTTTATTTCTGACAAATTGGTATCTGGAGATATTTTGTCGATGAAAGATCTAAGGCTGTTACAACATTCAGTAGCTTCTGTTTAAATATTTCCTGTACTGGCTCGCCCCATACATATCCGTAAGTGTTTGGTATATGGCTGCACCTCACTTATCTGTCTTCTCACTCTATGGTCTGTGCCTACTTGCTCCCAGTTTGCAGAAGAGAAGTGCATGCCCATAATTTTGGTGAGTACTTTTGATCTGGATGGGCGCCGAGCAAAAGATTTTGGCCAAGTATATAGCCTGTATGATCACCAAGCTCCGTTAGGTGATACCAGTCTGCAAAGGGTTGAATGCCATGCTGTGCTGATTGGCTAATCAATGTCCCCATGGGTGGGGAGTGAGAATTTAAGGAGGACAAAGTATACAGTATGTTTATCCTTGGTTTAATATACATAATACTGTACTGTAAGATTTGTCTACATTTACTGTCAAATTCTTTTAAAAATTCTATGATTACAGTGTCTATATATGTTGGGTGTTAAAATGATTTCTTGTGGTTGGTACAGAAGTTATGTACACTGAAGTACATATACAGTACACGTATAAGGCAAAGAGAGAGCGAGAGAGAGAAAGTGTATTGAGTGATTTATTTTACAGCACTGTAGGTATTGTCTACATTACTTTTGAATTTTGAAATCATGGAGAGAGAGAGAGAGAGAGAGTTTATCCAAGTTTAGAATTTACTGTCCTTTGGTAAGTACTGTACTGTATTGAAATTCACCTGCCTGCCTAGTTTTACAGTACACTACAGGTATACCTTATTGTATTCTAGAAATTTAAGCACATAAATTCGTTGACCCTCTCTGAGTTAACCATTGGAGGGAGAGAAGATAGGAGGGCATATGTTGGGTAGGAGGGATTTCTGAGGGGCTGAGGGGGAAGGTTGAGGAAATTTCAGTGGCTGAGAATTGACTGCTTGGCAGCAAGAGCCTACAGTAGAATTGCTGCTTAAAAAGGAAAAAGAAAAAAACTCGCCATACAAAGGCAAAAGAATTACTTTTATTCATATGATATGGCATACAAAAATTTAGGAAATACACCATCTGAACACGCCACATACTTGATCTTAGGCAGTGTACAGTATAATCGTAGGTTGAAACCTTTAGTAAATGTGTATTGTAATGTATTTATTGATAAACATGATTATTTTTAATCACATATTGTGAAGTGATAATAACTTTTATCAAAATATAGAATAAAACAACCATCTTGACAGACAGGCATTCTTACAATTGCTTATGGAAGCTGCAATTTATAAGTATAGTTCTTGTACTGCGTATAATACTGACTGATAGGAGAGCTGGTCGTGAGTCCAAGCATGTTGTGAAGTGAGGAATGTTTTTTTAACATCTAGGTTGCATAGCAACTCCAATCTTTATGAGGAAGTCTTTAGCCAGTAAGGTGTGGGTCACCTGTGGGTTATTTACTCCTAGAGGTGTTCCTTGGGTAGGTTGTTCCTTGCATTTTTAGACCACATTCTGTTCAGGTTGTGCTGAGCATTATCATGCCAAAAGAGGAGAGTTCAGAGGTGTGATCTGTAATGGCGAGTTTGGCTCCTTATATTGAGGGTGGTCAATAGGGGGCATGATGCTTGCCAGCTGCCCACTTATTGGTTAAGTATAAAATCTTGCTCTCTGGTTGGCTTGTGAGGTTCTCTTGTAAACCGATTTATTGTTTAGCTGTGATGATTATGTTGTTGCAGCCTTGCCATTTGGCAGGTATGGTATTGGTTACTTTTCTGGTGTGATGAATCAGCTGCTGGAGTTGTGCAGCAAGTATTTAAATTGGTCAAGAGGAGACTCTCAGTTTGTTAGCAGTGCTGGTGTTGCTTACATGTGGAAAGCTTTTTGTGTCATCTCTCAGTGTTGGGGCTTCTCCTGTTGAATTAGGATTGCCACAAGCAGCTGTGGGAGCCTCAGTTCTGGGGCTGCTCTGATTATTTCTGTATTGACTACTGATTTATCCCTTACAATGTTGATTCAGTGCACCTCTTGCCTTTGGCTCTTTATAGACCCTTCTACCCTTCTTATGCATGACAGGAGATCCTCTTAGCTACTTTATTGTAGTTTTACATACCCATGTATGAGCCAGGACTTTGACAAAAGGGGCATTTCAATAGGTGTACCAGTTAGTCTGCTTGTGGGTATCCCTCAGTGGTGGAGATGAGCTGTGCTTGATAATCAGGCCTGTTTTGGCAGTTTGATAATCTTTAGTGATGTTCAGTTGTGTTTTAACAGTGGTATTTCATCATTTTTGGTGTCAGTGTTTTTCATGGTGCAATTATCCAGCTGATCTTTAGTGTGCATCCTTCCTGTGTAATATTACTTGATGGTACATCCAGGGGTAGGTTGTGGTTGCTCACTTATTATACCACAGTTCACTGCAATGTGTATTAACTTGTTGATCTGATTACATGAGGCTGACCTGCTTATAAATGAGTATCCATTACTGATCAACATTTGGGAGATAAGGTCCAATTCTTGGTGGGTATCCTGCCATGAGGAACAGTGGCTTAAAAAAGCTTTAACAGTAGTCCTCTTATATGTGGAAGGCCACTCACTGTCCATGTTTAGACAGTTTAGCCAAGTTTGGTGTTTTTTGTGTGAACAAATTTTTTAAGCTGACAACCCCATTGAAGCAGAGGCTGAGTTTTGTCTTTTTTGTGTAAATGGAGGTTTTTAAGCCATTGATAGTCAGGGAGATGAGGACATCAAAGAAGGGTAGCTGGCCATAGCTGCAGAATCCGTGTAATTGAGGCAGCTACAATCTTGAAACGTTTGACTTCATAGACATGATAGCTTGTATTAAACTATCATCAGTATATCATGTTTAGATGTGAGGTTTGTAGGTTTGAGAGAAGACAATGCACCTCTAATACATCCATCTAGAAATTAGCAAAAAGGGCACTTAATGGCAATTTCATTGTGACACCGTATTTTTGGATACAAGGGTGGCACGCCAAGGATGTTTAGCTTGGATTAGATCAGTATATTTTCAGTGAAAATGTTTCTGGTGGTGTTCTCCTCCTCTAGATATTTAGAGGGTATCCTTTCTTTATAGTGTAACTTGATTGTATTTTCAGGAGCAGTTTATGGCTTTGCACTATTTTCATACAACTGGTTCAATGCACTATGCACTATCAACTTGTTGACTGGCTTATTTGAGTATCCGATAATAATAACATTTTGGAGATATGTTCCAATTTTTGGTGGTGCCCTGCCATGAGGAACAGTGGGTTAAAGTTCTCCTTACAAAAGCTTTAATGGTAGTCATCTTGTATGTGGAAGACCACTTACTGTCCTTGTTTACACAGAAGCCAAGTTTGTTCTTTTATGTGTAAACAAATTTTTTAGTAACCTTACAGGTGATAAAAGGTATTTGAGATACTGCCACTGGAGAGATTAAGGCCCCTGCTTAGGCTGGCCAGCATAGCCTGTTGTTGGGTCCTTCTCTGGTCACGGACTTTTTTCTGTGCTTACCGAACACCCTAAACTTCTTACGCTTTTCGGATCTGACTTTCTTGTGTGTAGAAGAGACTCTCTAGCATGGTAGGCATCTCTCCTAGGGGAAGGCCACTTTGAAACAAACCATTGTTCTTCAATCCTGGATGGTGCAATAGCCTTTGTACTGGAGTCTTCTGTTGTCTTGGACTGGAGTTCCCATGCTTGGGGGTACACTCGAGCACACTTTTCTGTCAGTTCCCTCTTCCTCTTGTTTTTCAGATGGTGCGTTGGGCAGGCTTAGTAGAGGGCCAAGGATGCCTGGTGAGTTAGCAAGAGGTTACATTATCCTTTTCATTTTCTTTTTTATCTTTACTCTTGTGACTTCACTTTCAAAACCTTTGCTACTGTTCTTTCTCCAGTGTCTGGCACACTTGGGGATGTATTTGCCCTTGTTGGGTGTGCCAGTTCTTCCCAGCTGATCATTCTAATTCAAGTAATAATTTTATTTGTTATGGTCATATACCTTTCATTGTTGATTTTACATGTATGTATTATTTCTGTTATTGTTTTTTAAGAGTGAAAATATTCCTGTATGCATATTATGCATGATGTTGCTTCTTTCTAGCAGTATTGAACTCAATCATTATACACAGGACCATTCACAGAAATGGCACATTCTATATAACAGTGTCTGTGGATTATCTGATAATAAAAATGACTTGGATGTTGTGTATTCTCTTTTGTTTTGAAACTCTTGTGTCTCATTTGTGACATATTTCAGAATTGTTGATTCCAAGATTTAGGAAGCCCATTTTACTTGAGCATAATGCCATTCCAAGGGCCTGCAGAATGGCATTAAGAGAGGCACTCTCTGCATCTCATGCCACTGTGTGAATAGGGATGTCGTGAAATACAGCTTGTTAAAGTCTTAGGAAAAATGATAAATCATTGTTTTTCTTGAAATATGAATCCAGATTTGAATGACTATTTATGGCTGCTTTCTTACCAGAATGATAGTAGTTCAGGAAGCTGACCTCAAGGCTGGTTTCATTTTTGATGGTGATTACAATGTTCATCACACTGAATGGTTGAGGTCAGTTACTGCCACAGATAATCACGGTGTTGCTGCTTTTGATTTTCCACTATTTCAGGGTGTGAACAGTTAATAAATGAACCCACACACCTTATTTGGCAACCAGCTTAACTGGATATTCACAGATGTTGCAGGGATTGTATCTTTTAGAGTATGCTTGCTGGAGAGTTCATCTGATCATAGTCTGATTAAGGTTAATGTGGACATGGGTCAGGTTGTTCCTGATGTTAACTTTTTAAGAAGAGTATACCTGAAATCCTAGGCCAATTTGGATGGTATCAGTGTGATCTTATAGAGCTTGATTGATACTAATAGAAGTCTGGAAATTATTGAGCTTTTAAATGATCATTGTAGCACCATTGTTGTGAGAATTCCTTCTAAAATCCTCAAGTTTTATCATAAAGATCAGTCAGTTTAATGCTGAGTGTAAGCTGGCCTATAAAGAAAAGTAAGAAGCTTATCATTTATGGATGAACAATTGATTGGACTTTTTATGTTATAATTTGATTCAGCTTAGAAGTCGAGCTCAGGGTGTCTCTGCGAGAGGTGAGAGCTTATAATAAGGGTGTGAAGGATATGCTCTCTAGGGGTGATGACTATAAATGGCAGTCTACTCTTAAGTCATCACTCTTTGAGTTGATTTTAGCATGCCTCTCCTTGTAAGAGCTGACAGAACTTCTGTTTATTGCCCTCTACAAAAACCAGAACTATGGACTTAAGTCTTTGTGAGCAAACAGTGTGGTGAGTCCTTGGTGTTGTCTCAGTCATGCTTTCTAGATCCTAAGTTGGGTTTGATGGCCTTCAGACTTGGAGAAGTCAAAACTTTGATTCTTGGGCTTGACAGCTACAGCAACCTTGATGCTAACAGGATCTTTCCAATCTTTTCTAAAGGACTGGTGATTTCATTGCTTGTTTCATTTTTGTTGGAGATTACAGTTCTCGCCACACTGAATAGCTGAGGCCAGTTACTGCCACAGATAATCATAGTGTTGTTGCTTTGATTTTCCACTATTTCTGGGTGTGAACAGTTAGTAATTGAACCCACACCCGAGTTTGGCAGATCTTGCTCTCTAGTGGTGATGACCATAAGTGGTGGCCTACCCTTAAGTCATCACTCTGTTGAGTTAATTCTAGCATGCTTCCCCTGGTAGAGGTTGATGGAACTACTGTTTGTTACCCTAAACTGAAACCAAAACTGTCAGCTAAAGTGTTGTGAGCAAAGTGTGGTAAGTCCTTGGTGATGCCTCAGTCATGCTTTCTAGATCTTGAGTTGTGTTTGATGGCCTTCAGATCTAGATAAGTCAAAACTCAATTCTTGGGCTTGACAGTTATGGCGGCATAGACACTAATGGGATCCTTGCAGTCTTTTTTAAAAAGACTGCTGATTTCATTGCCCCTAAGATTACTACTATTTTCAGGAAGTTAGTTGGACTTGCAAGTTTTCTGTGTATATGAAGGCTGCATTACCTAAGGGACTAAGTCTGTTCTCATTCCCCTTGGAATATAGACCAATTTCAGTTACCCTTGCTGTATGTAAAGTTTTTAAGAAACTTTTCTCTAAGCATCTGTGTAATTTAGCTTTTGTGATGCACTCTTGTCAGTATCTACCATCTTGGAAAGTGCTCTTGATGAGTGTGGAGAGGCACATATACTAGGTTTAGATTTTAGTGCAGCCTTTGACCATGGGAATCATAAAGCACTTACAAAGTATCTACAAGCTAAGACAATGGGGAATTGGTGGTTCATTTCTTAATATTTGGAATGAATTTATAATATGCAGAACCCAAAGGGTCTGTTGATTGCCAGTATAGTAGCTTTAGAAATATCATTTCTGGTATTCTTGAAGGGAGTGTTCTTGCCCTGTGCTGTTTATTAAATATACTAGTAACATGTGGCAAGGTCTGGAGAAACAAGTTGACCGCATATGCCAATGATGCTACCGTTACAGATGCTGTTCCTTCTCCACACTTTGGGTTTGTGGCTGCAGAATCTTTGAGTGAGTGGAGTATGCTTCAGGGCATGAAGCTTAATTCTTCCAAAATCAAAGTATGATGGTTAGTCAATTCAGAACAATTTTTGCCTTTGCATATTGATTCACATATAGATTGATAGTGTTTTAAATGTCAGTGGGTCATTTTAAGATTTTAGATGTAACTAAAAGTTGGTATGTTGTGGAAATGTTTTCTTCTTCCTTGTTTGGAGTACCATTCTGTAGCACGATCTTCAGGTGCTGCCTCTCGTCTCAAACTTTAGGATAGAACTATGTCATCAGTCAAGTTAATTTTGCCAACTCATGTCGACTTGTGGCATAGGCATAAAGTGAGTTCATTATGAATAAAATGTACTACATTGACAAACATCCTATGCACTCTTCTCTACCTGACCTAGCTATTTTTGCTTGCAACACTAGGCAGGCGCTGTTGGAAAAAGTGTGTCATTTCGTATTATTGGGTGTAATGCTACTCAGTTTGCTAGGAGTTTTACTTTGATTAAAATGAAAATATTGAATAGTTTGTCTTGGTGCAGACATTGAATCTTCTGACCCCCATTGCTGAAGTGAGAAGCAAATTCTATCTTGCTTTCTGTTGATGTCTCCTGAATTCAGGTGTATTGGTTTTATTTTCTATTCCCTCGGATTTATTTACTTTTTGCCTTATCCTATAACTTGTTCCTTTCTACAGGCTGATTTCAGTTTGGAGCTCTCTAGGGTTTATAGTTTGTTGACTCTGTCCATAGGGGTTTTCAGCTGAAGATTCAAAGAAAGAAAGAAAGAAAGTAATTCATAAAGGGCAGTTTCCAGGATGTTGATCTTGGATTACATCAGTAGTTTCGTTGGCTGTGTTTGTGAATAAGGACTCATCATCTGTAGAGACAATAGTACCATTACTGGCTGAATTCTTGATCTTAAGAGATTCTGCCAATGAATGAAGGTTGTATCAGTCAAGCATGTAATGTGTTTATTTCTCTGAAGTGTTGAGCTAAATTGTAGGTGGGTACAGGACTTTGGCCAATATGGGATGCAGGGGTTCCTAGTTTGTGGGACGTTACATTCTCATACGTAGCCCAAACCATGGTCTTTGATGATGGGAGGTTTGTAGCATTTGATTCTGTGTTGATCCTTCATGTGAAGTCATTCTTTGTGTTTCTTGTTAGCCACTCAAACTTTGTTTATTGAGCAAGAATTTCATCAAGCTTTCGATGATATTCTGATGTTTTTATCAAGACAAAGGTTGCTGTTGTATCAGCTCATCATACAGTCTTTTGGTATGATCATGCCCAGTAGAACCTGAGTAGAATGTGGCCTTGCAACAAGAAATGATTTACCAAGGAACACCTCAAGGAGTAAAATACCTCTAGGTGACCAACACCTAATTTCAACACCAACTCAAGACTTCTTCATAAATATTGGAGTAACTTTGCAACTTAGATGTAATAAATTCTTTTTTATGGAAAGAATTCCACCAAAGAGAGTTTATCTTTCCATATAAATGGAAGAGTGACAGATACTGTAAATGAGATTTACTGGCAGGCTCCATAGCAGAATAACAGCAATTTTGTACAAGATTAATCCAAATAAATGAAAACTTCGTACAGTATATAGACGACCAGGTTATTGATTTAAAGAAGGAATTTGGCAAAATTTAAAAGGATTAAAACACTGCTTTGTAATAAGGTAAAATTCCAAGGATTCTTAAGTGATTCATCAGAATTATTGCAATTAAAACCAACCCTTTTATGTGATAGGCCAGTTCCTAGTTGTGATGGCAAGGGTATTGAGATACCACCCATGTTGATTCAGTGCATTAGCAAGCTAGGTAATGCTTCTGTTACCCTTGCTGTTTAAGCAGAAATTTCAGAAATAATTCTGCCGTTTTAGTTCGAGTTTTAAATTAATTTTGCAGTTATATTAAATTTTATCATTTTTCCAGGTATGGGGAGATTTTAGAATTCATGTTGCTGAATACCTTTGGGAAGGAATTATCAGTCTGTTAGAGAATGTCACAGTTGAATATCGTTTTTGTTCTATTTATGTGAGATGCTGATGACAGAAGATAGTGAATGTGAAGGCTTGGTTGTTTAATTTTCTTTGTCAGATTCCCTGGGTGGAAAGCTTTTTGCAATCAGTTTTGTATCATAAGTGGATGATTGTGTAATCAGTTTTACATTTTGCATGTTTTGTGTATATTTTTTTAGTTATACACTACATGTTCAGATTTTTAAGGCATATTGTTTTTTGCTTGAAGGAATTACAGAGTTCTTTAAAGTTCTGGTATTTGTTTTTACAATTCTCCAATATAATTTTACTGGGTTATGATTTTCCATCAGAGTTTCATTAATGGGTTTGGACAAGTACAGCGTGCTAAGTAAACTTGAGGGTTAAATGGAGTGATAATATATTTAATCCTCCCCACAAATATGGCATAGATGGTGGGATTTGCTTGTCTTAAAAGGTGATTGCAGTATTTCTGTCATTACAGATACTATAGGAACCATTTCCGTGACACTTATCGTCAAGTAGCTATAGACACAATGCTTCTGGGATGTCAACTCTCTGACGATCAGTGGCAAGAGATAAACTATATTGAAACTTTGCTCAATGTCGCAAGTGCCTTAATGCCCATTGGTCCTCCTACTTACATGGCTGAGATTGCGCCTGGCAACGAGAAATACTTAGCAAGTGCCCTATACTCATTGTCCAGGTCAGGACAACTGGAACGCAACATCAGTCATGTTGTGCTTTGATTTATTTTTGTATTACATTTTACAGTGGACCTTTATAAATAACTGATTGGCTTTTTGGAATGCTCAGAATTAATATTACCTATGGATTTCAGCTGACACAGATGTGGCAACAGTCAGTGAACATGCATTTGTGCATTTCTTGTTACTTCCTCTGGGTTTTTTGTGTTAGAAAGATTCATAGTCACTTTTAGTTAGTTTGACTTTATTTTACCTCAGTGCTATCAATTTACAGTTGTTAAATCCTTTGCATTAAGTGCTCCACAGATGCACTTACAGAATAAAAAGAACAACACCTCCACCTGACCAGCTATGCATCTGGTGGTAGTTAAGTCATTCCCTATGTCTGTTGTAGAATACACCAGTATTTGTGATCATTAGTAATCATAATTTTTGCTATTTTCCTGTAAATAGTATTCCTTATGCTTTGCAGATGATTTGTGTATAGTTTTCTTACATTTAATTAAATAATGATTAGTGGGCTTTTTCTACTTTGGTTAATTTCTATAAGTTCCCTTTTTTTTGCAGGTTTTGACTACTATAAATGCACTTGTTTTTCCCTAAATAGCTTCTGGTAATTGTTACTGATTATTTCATAAGGCATTGGTATTTTTTCAGATGATTTGGTTAATTACGATTCATTCTTGTATTGAGTCAACTCTGGTTATTGCTGGATATAGAATGAGATTTAGTACACTTGATGATAGTTTCTGTTAGTTTATTTGCATGAAGATCTAACCATTTTCACTCCACTTATATAATACTGTACAGTATTGTTATTTGTGTCAGTTCCTATAACCTGATTTTTTTTCTTCCCATTGTTTACTGAATTTTCAAGCCTTCAGTAAGAATTTATTTGCATTATGTGCTTTCCATATTTGGGGTAGCATATTCTTACACTTATCATAAAAATGTTTACATGAAAATAGTATAGTTCTGTTGATATTGGCAATGGTAAAAATCGTACAGTTATTACCTTGATATTTGTGGTATTTGATATTTTTATAATGCCATAACAAAGATGCAGTGTTGCTCTAGACAAACACTTCATTTGCTTCATAACTAGTGTAAAGAACCCCCATTTGCTGTGTAGTTGATGCAGGGCCCAGAGTATGTATCCCTGAATGTACATTTCATACATGGAAGGGCTCGGCTCTTGCTTAGTGATTTTTACTTAGTAGTAAGAATTCCATCTTGTTTCATGACGGGAATTTCATCAACATCTGAGTCTTAGGGCCCCTTAGTGTTGGCCTTTTGGGTTTTAGGGTACTGTTTTTGCATCCTGGGCAACTCAAGTCTTTATCTGGAGCATTTGCTTATGATATTTTTGTGCCCTGGTCATTTGCATCCCATTATATATAACTATTACCTAGTAATAAATCCATTGTTATATATAATAAGCCTAATATCTACTCAATCAGACTGAGCCACGTACACAAGAACATCCACATAGTGTTAGGTATGATTACCAAACACAGGATGATTCACAGGAGTAGGTGCAATAATTATGTTTTGGAATGTTGGTGAAATATACTTTTACATTTTATTCCTTTCATAGGAACATAAAGCTTGCAAGAAAATCAGATATTCAGTGTAGAGAACTGCTGAACTAACAAAGAACCTCCTCCCCCTTTGGGAAGGTTGTATTTGAACAGCTCATCTTTGCATCTGAAGAGGGTTTCGTTGACTTGACATGTTTTCATAATTGGAGCAGTAGGTAGCACTTTTAAAATTTGCCCACAAATCTTTTACCAAATGCACTGCATCAATGTCCAAGATACTGTAGTGCATTCAGTGTTCCACTTGTTTTTGTTCTACCCAATAAGACTAAGGAAACATAACATCCTGATCACTCTTTTGATGCAGACTCACCCTCAACTTAATCCCAAATCTTAGCTGACTGATTTTGAACTGAAAACAAGAAAGAGTACTGCAGGAACATATCCATTTGTCAAAATCCTCCTTTAAGAAAATTTGAGACCTTGGTGTAAAATGGCAATATAATGAGGATCAAAAATCCAGTTTAAAGATTAGATGTGTTCAGTAAATGGTGTGGCAGCAGGCTTTTTGAATCTGAGTGAAGACCATGACTTACCTTCCAAGTTCATTGCATACTTTTAACTTGCATTCATTGGTCAAGCAACAGGCAGAAGTGAACACAGGACTGCAGCAACCTTTTCCATTGCATCATGGAATGTTCACGATTTAACAAGAATGACATTCGTAGAACTAACAATAGTTTGGAGGGGTGGTGTAGTGCTGTCCAGAATTCAATTACTAGTCAGCACCTGTCTGTTTGGAAATTGATAGACGCATTGAAGAAAGAGGAAACTTTGGCCACAAAGAAAATTGCTGTCAAAGAGGGATTATTATCCAGCCAAGAAATCATTAATTGCATGTTACAGTTCTTAGAAAAATCTGCAATTCTTATGAAGGTTTGCTAACGACATGCTTACCTTTCAAGTCTGAACTTATAAATTAATTTTTTATTAATAAAAAGCATACTGCAATTACTTTTTTAATAGAATTTTTTTTGATAAATATGAACTACTGTATACATACAGTATATTGGTATGGAAATATTCAGGATACAAAGGTATAGTAATAAGTAATTGCATCTAACATAAAATATGCAGTACATATACTGGGACATGGCTGGAATGCAGTACTGTAATACAATATGCAGATGCTGAGGGATGCCTCTGACCAGGATGCAATTGACTAGGACACATTTGTTTAGGATGCAATTGAACTGTCACTGGCCTTGTGTGGTTCTCCCTTATGGGTGTCACTGCTCCCAAGTTCTATGCAAAATTATAAAAAATATGGAAATTATTTACATTTAAGGCAGATGGAGCAGAGAAAGTATATACTTATAGGGATCTGCCAAGGGATTTAGCTCCTCCTCCAGTTGCTGACCACAGCCCTTCTACCCCAATGGTTTTGTTAGTGTTCTCACCAGCACCAGGTGCTGAAACACCTGTGGCACTAGTTGCTCTCGGGGCATTACCACCCCACTTCTTTCAGCTTTGTAGCTTTGGTGGGGTGTGTCACTTTAACTTCTTCATTAATCTACACTTTTCTTATGGCCTAGGTAATCGTTCCAGATTTCTTTATAGTCACTCACAACTCCTCTCGTTCCACTTAATATCAGCAACTTTTCATCAGTTGGGAGGTATGGGTATAATTACGATACTCCCAAAGTGAGACTAAAATCTTGAAATTGTAGATTGGTGAGGCATTACACTGCCTCTTATGTTGTTTTTTTAGTTTTGTATCTCTGGTACCTCAACAAGTTTCAGCATTTTTGCTGCATCTTCCCAAGGATCTTCCACTGCTGTTACAATAGCCCTTGGCTCCTTTCTCCACAAGATGGCCAACTGCTTGTGTGGCTTATTGGTGCTGACACTTAGTAACTCTTGCCATGTTTGTGACTCACCTCTTGTTACTGGCAGTTACTCCTCTTGTGGCCCACCTTTAAGAAAAACCCACCACTCCTCATCAGTCTGAGTTACTAACATGGCAGTAACTAATTAAGCTGGGAAAAGTTGCCCTCTTTGGATATGCATGCTGCTTACTGCTAACTTGGCATTCTTTACAATGTATAATACAACATGTGTTTGGCATGTCTTTTTTTTCTGCCCTAGGAATATCAACTTTTACAGAGTGATTCATTGGGCACTCAGTATATGATGTTAACATAGAAGAGATTTTGAGTCTTAAATGATTATAATGACCATATTCCTGCATGACAGCACGATGAGGCTTCACAAAGTGAAGCATTAGATTGAAATATCACAACCTAAGTCTTCTTGTATAAAACATTGTAAAGGATGCCAAGTTAGCAGTAAGCAGCATGCATATCCAAAGAGGGCGACTTTTCCCAGCTTAATTAGTTATCGCCATGTTAGTAACTCAGACTGATGAGGATTGGTGGGTTTTTCTCAAAGGTGGGCCACAAGAGGTGAGTTACAAACATGGCAAGAGTTACAAAGTGTCATTACAAATGAGCCACGCAAGCAGTTGGCCATCTTGTGGAGAAAGGAGCCAGAGATACCTTCTTTTGGTTTCAAACTCCTGACTTTTTCATTTAAGCATTCCGAGGAGGAGTACATATTCTCTAGAATAACCCCGGGTGACACCTGAAATGTTTTCAGTACTTGATGCCAAAGGGGAATTCTATCCAGAAATGTAACTCTCTCCCTCCTGAAACCCTCGATTGTCCAGACTACAGCTGAGTTTGACTCAGATGAGACATTCCTGAGAGAAATGCTAAATACACATTTCTTTGGCAATCTGTACTTGAAAGGGAAGAGTGCCCCTTTATACTCGTCCTCATCCCCATTATCAATACTGTATTCTATTTCTTCAAGAACACAGCAGTTAGGTGTTGGCACCTACGACTTGTTGATGAAGCAAATACACCTGATGTTATTGGTTTTATTTCATGATACCTGATAACACAACCTGTGACTTCTAATATCAGTCATCAGTCCAATGCAAAAATCACCCAATTTCCTGTTCTTACCTTAAGTGCCCCGGTGATTTGGAGAGCTGTTTGCAGTTTGTTTCATGAGTTTTGGTACTCACGTTGAGCTAAGGAGACAACTGGGATCTCCACAGCATAGCTGCTAATATCCATGTGTTAAGCAAGCAAGCAGCTGTCGGTAATGCTGCCTGTGAAACAAAGTTCTTGAATTTTAAATGGGATTAAAAATGTGCTACCCCAAAGGAGTAATGTTAATTAAAGGGTAATGTTAATTAACAGCATTGTGTAGTTTCCAGGTGTGTCCTTAGTTTGCTGTGGTGTGTTACCAAAATTCGTGGAGCCATCTATATGAGGAGCAGCAGTGCCTTTCATTGGGGCATCCAAGGCTCCTCTGTTTCAGTAGCTACTCAAGCAGTTGTAAATTATTGGGGGTTTTGTTAAAATGAACAAAATTTAGAGGAAGTGCCCAACCACTCACTTTTTATGATAAGTCTGGAAAGTAGAGGAATGATTTAACTACCACTAAAGGTGATGACTGTCCCAGATGCATTAATAACTAGGTGGAAATGTTATTTTAATGTCTGTTTTTTAAGTGTCAGTGCAGCACTCAACATAGTTGTAGATTAATCATTTAAATTTTAAGAAAACAGGTCATTATGTTCCTGTTTTTCCTTTAGACTTACATAGTTCTTTACTCTTCTTCTAGCCAGTGAAAATGGTGTTTAACTCATTAAGGTGACTAACAGTTAAAAAATGTTTTAATTCTATTCTCTTGTTTTGAATTTACTTAGATGGAAAGTATAACAAGAAGCCTGATCATGTGTTTTCTCTGTAGGGCCTGTGACTGTCTGGGTTTCTCTATTAATCTCCCTTCTTGTTAGTGTACCCTCAAGTGAATTTGCTCCTCTTGTACAGATCTTATAGTGTATGTCTAAGTAGAATTTTCATCAGCATGTGGTTGCTTTTCTATTTCTCGGGCTTTTCTCACTTCTCACTCAGCGTTTGCTGTGGTTCTGTATGTCTCTGGTTGCAGCTCTGTCTTTTGTCTAGAAGTTTTGAGGACATTGCTTAAATTGATAAAAAAGCTTAGTAGGTATTTTCCTTGAAGGATTTTTGTTACTGAATCTTCCAATATGATTAGGTTTTAGAGCATAAAGAAAATACGAAATTTTAATGATTAACAACTTATACCCGGCAGTGTTACTCTAGAACCTTATTGTTCCTTAACTGATCTTAACTAATGCCACATTTGTGTTTTGAAATATCTGAGTCTTGTTATTTTCTAGTATGATAATGCTATTTAAGATAACCAGTAATGAAGCTCTGTAATTCCTGTGGACATTAATAATTACTGTACAGTATTGCCCATTAAACTTTGCTTTACAACACTGGAAATATTTGTAATTTAAAGTTTGCGAAACTGCTAGTTTATTTTTACTTTCATAAAATGTTTGTTTGCTCTAGGCAATTCTGAAATTCTCAGCATTGAGATTTTGGTTACTCAGTATGCTTGCCGTATTTTAAAACTTCTTTTATTAATTTCCTTGTAGCACTGGTTTTCCTGATTCTGATATTAATTTCCTTGTAGCATTTTGTGTTATGCATCACTTACATTTTTTTCTGCTCTCTAAGTTGCTTTTCCCTTATTTTTCATGGAAATGTCACTCTACATTGTATTATTTGCATGTCTATAATGTTTACTTTTGAAATTGACAAATACATCATAAAAGTAATTTACATTCGTAACTTCATACTTTATTGAAGAGCAAATATTTTGTCTCATTTGTGTTCATACTCAGGCAATAGATACTTTAGATAGATTTTGGAATTTTGATGTGACTGTCATAAATAGTCATCAGTTTTTACTTAACAAGAACAGCCAAGGCTCTCCATAGATAAAGTGATTTATTCCATTTATAATTAATAGGCAGTGGGTAACACAGCAAAAGTGACGATAAATGTTAGTGTGTAAAACACTAGTTGGTAAACCTTGATGTGGGCTGGAACACATACGGATATTGTATGTTGTATGTTGTGTAGAGAGAATGTTGTGAAATTGCAGAAGTGGGTTTGGTAGTAAGGCTACAGTTTTTAGTTAGTTGGTTTTGTGAAATAGAGGAGGCAATCGTACATACTCAAGTAATCCCCCTTGCTAAATTATTGTTATTGCCTCTGAATATTTCTGGTATATTTCAAGTAAATAACAAACAGTTGCTTTATCAGAGCCATATACTTCAATTATGTCAAACTCCTGAAGACTTATGAAAGATATATCTTCCATTAAGTTTCAAATCTTCCCCAATTTCTGTTTAGTTTCTCAAATGGAAATATGTTTGCAGCAAGATTCATTTCTGCCCATTTTTGCATTCCCTCATCATCCTTGTCCTTGATATTGTCACAGCTCTCAAGTGGCCACTTGTTCTGACATTCCACTCCTCCCTCGCTCCAGCTCATCATGAAATACACAGGTCATCATTTGCACCAGAAAAATTGTTGACTTGGAGGCTGTCATGGACAATTTACATTTTCCTCAGTGTTCTTCCATCTATGTAAGAGTAGTGGAGGAAAATCTGCAGAGACCATTCACCTGTCTTCAACCACTTTTCAAGCTGCCTTTTAAATTTTTTCGATCACACGTGACTTAAATGAACGAGACTTTCAACAATGCTAAAAGAGGATCTACGCACATTAAAGGCTGTCTTTTTCTGTGTCAGAATGTCTCTTGACTGGGTTAGACTTGAAATGAATTATGTTCACCCTCCTCTGTCATGTGTATTTTTCTGTCTGAATTTCTGCTCGGTTCAGGTCTCCGTCATTACCTCTTCTCAGTGATGTTCATGGCCATTGCGCTGATTTTCTTTCTACTAATTCATATTTACTCTACTTCCATTTTGACTGAGCAACCTCTGAACACCACAGCTGTCATTTGTAGTTTGATGTTCCCAACACACTCCAGCCATGAATCTTAGCATTTTGCAGTCATATTTCTTCAAAATGTTCCCCTTTTACTTGGTAATTGCCCAAGTCTCCTACATACAGTAGGATCAACCTTGCACTTGTTAAGTTTTGCTGCATTTTAAATATGGGATACTTTCATTCACTGTTGTCTAGCACTCTGCTTCCTAATGATAATTTTTTTCAACTGCCTTCTTAGTATCTGTATTTGATTCACAATCAGGTGTGTATTGCCTCTTCCTGTGTCTGCCCTTCTACCATAACATGGTCTTCTTCATCCCTCTCTTCCCCACTTGCTCTTCATATGTATTTCAGGAAACAAAATTGCTTTTGATCACTTATATTTCGCAGCCTTTAACAATAATCCCTCTGTTACAGTACATACTTTCCAAAACCTGCATTATGCATACATTTGCACTTTTTCCAGTCACCATCTGTGGTATTACAAGCCCCTGAGAAGCTTAAAATGGTATTTTTATTTATCTAAAGTTTATGTTTCCATGCCGCAAAGTGGTGATTAAGTAGTAACGGAGTGAAGAAGCAAGAGGGGGAGAGAGAAAAATACTGTTTTATTAACCTCGACTCAGCCAGGCCAAGGAGCTCGAAAGTGTTTGTGTGCTGGTTAATTTAATGTTATATGGTGTTGTTATAAAGGTAATGCTTAATAAACTGTCATTACTAATGTTTTGTAAGTCATCGTGTATAGATGAAAATAGTCTCAATTCCTTTTCCTTAACATGTCCAGGTTATTGTATCTAGGAGTCGTATTGAAAGCTTGTCTGTCAGTCTCTTTCCTCTCTTTCTCTTCCTTGTGGTAATTGTCCATAATACTGTTGTGTAAAATTGTAGGTTATACACGGGAATGTTCTCAATTCATTTGTTCGTAACATGTTCTAGTGAAAGTGGCAAAAGAAATCCTATTGCATGCCTTTCTGTTTCTTTTCTCTTTTTGTCGTATGTTCCTTTACTTTTTGTTAAGTTATTTTCTTTTGCAAAATACATAAACAGTGCTGGAAAAAAATTGTAAAAAACTACAAATTAGCACTGAAAACTAATGAGCACGGCAGTATGGAACCTAGCAATATAAGTGTTTTGATGGGAATGGAATTGTCAAGCTCGTTGTTGTATTTTTTGATGTTGGAGCATACATTACATATACAGTACTATACTGTTTGACTTTAATGGGTAGGTAAGTGAAAGAGAGAGGTGGGGGTTTAGCTTCCTGAGTGATACATTTTGCTTGTTGAAGGCCAGTACAGGTAAAGTTTGGGCATGACGGGTCAGTCACCTTGTAAACAATGAACCTATGCTTACAGGTTTAGATGAGGAAGCATTAGTCTTGTTTGTTTCAGCATCCAGTATGTCTAGCACCCTCACTGTGCTATTCCAACTCGTATGAAATGATTTCTGTTTTTCAAAGTGTGGTATATTTCAAGTGAAACATGTTTTCACTAGATTTATTTTATACTAGTGCAACAGTATAGCATTTTTATAGGGGTAGGAGTTTGGGCAGCCTAGCATATATAAATTCTAATCATATTCCACGTACTGTACATCATAAATCTGCATCCCCCTCCACCTTGTGAGTAATATTGAATTTACCATTACATCTCTTCTGCAGCATCCACATACCACCTCTCAAGTTGTGCTTTTTTTCTTTGTCTCCTTTCCATTCCCCGTAGTCTTGGTTTTGCCTATGGTTCATGGTCAGACCTCTCTGCATCATACCATTCTTTTACATTTTAAACTTTTGTCCTTCTTCATCAGATTCTAATGTTAACACCATGTCATGTGACTCAGCTCCCAGGGACCTTTCCTGTACTCTCATTCTATGTAGCTTCCCCCTGTACTTCAGTTTTGTGTCTTTCCTTGTTTCGCCAGTTAACCCTCTGTTATTTAGGGGGAAAGACAAAGACTGTTTTCAGTTTTACATTATTTTTGAGGCAAAATTCAAGAGCTGCAGAGATGAAGTACTGTGATGATTATTTACTTGAATGTCTGATAAATACAAGCAGATGTGCATGTTACGACACTGCTCTGTTTAATGTCCGCAGGAACACTGAAGAGAATACTGCAGAGATCTTATATTAATAAGATTTGCTGAAAAATGTGTGTTGTTTTTCTATATATATACTAAATTTAAATAGAAAACATTCACATTTGATAACAATAGTTTAACATGGCAGTAACCATCTTTTTGTATTTTAGTTGGAATTTGTTCTTAAATGTACAGGATTTGTTCATTCAAGTTACTTTATATATATACATATTTAGGCTGCTGATTACACTTACAGTATCCATTAGCATAAGTCAAATAAGCTATTGCAGCTGTATTTAAGATGAAGGTAACAGTAATGAAACTGATACCTTAGTTACTGAAACCTTTTATACTGTATTATTATCATGTTGAATCATCATTGTAGTGTAAAAAATTGAGCTGAAGCCATATGCATTTAAGCAGGTCAGGTTAATGTTTACATTCTCAGATTGAGCTGATTGAGGCCTGCTACTGAAATAATCAGGAGAATTATTTTTTACTTGCTAAAAGACATGGAGTATTACTAGAATTATTATTTTTTTATACAGATGTGTAAAATGGGTATTCAGATTTTATTGTTACAATATAATCCATCAAAATCACAAAGAAGCTGTTTCCCAATTCATTTGTTTGTGTTTTACTCAATGTTGTTTATGTCAGTTCTTTGGTAAGTGGTGATCGTGCAATATAGTAAGTGGTTATTAATTATAAGGGATGGTTATGAATTGTTACATAATCCGTAGGTCAGTAAATCTAGTACAACCTGCCAAAAATGAAATTACATCTACAAGCACATCTTAGTACGGTATGATCCACTGAAAATGAAATTCGTCTGTACAGTATTATCTACGTTAAATGAAATTCATTCAGTAAGTAAAGACCGTTTTTAGTTTTCTGTAAAAGAAATCTGTTGAGCTAGCTATTTGTCTGTCCGTCCGCACTTTTTCTGTCCACCCCTAGACCTTAAAAACTACTGAGGCTAGAGGGCTGCAAGTTGGTATGTTGATCATCCACCCTCCAATCATCAAACTTATAAAATTGCAGCTCTCTAGCCTCAGTAGTTTTCATTTTATTTAAGGTTTCTTCGGCCCATGTTTTACCCATTTTTTATTTTCATTTATACTTAACAAGAAGATGGGGTTACTGAGGAAAAGAGGTTAGCCTAATATTATCTGGGCTATTGAAAATGCAACTTGCATGATACACAAGATATACAATGAAGTAACGTTTAGGGGACAAAATTTTAAGGGTCACACGATATGTGAGATCGAATGATACACGAGTATATACTGTACAGCATATTTCATTTGTTTTACCCATTTTGCCCTATCATGGAAACTCTATTTGTATAAAACACCCTGTTTTTACATCTTTAGTGCATATGGAATTTCTCAGCGACAACTGCCCAAAGCAAACTTATTGTCAGGACACTACTAAAAAGTAGTTGATAATTTTCTCTGTTATTGGAGTTAATGCTTTTTCATTTCACCTCGTAACATCATGGAAGGTTTACTTGTATGCTTGTGGGTGTAGGTTTACATCTACACGTGGCATTTCGTCAGTGTTGATGTCACTGTTGCTACACACATTTTTCGCTTTTTGTGTGCGTTCGCGTGTGTTTCTGAGTGCAGTATCATTTGTTGCCATTTTTCTTTTTGTTTTGCTTGATTTACTGTACAGCATTTCATTACAAGTTAGTTGGCTATGATTGTCACACATCATAACAGTGCACAAGAGAATATTTTATCACTGTTGATATTTCATCTGTAATTAAAAATGTGTTAAAATGCAAATTTGTAGATGTTGGCTAAATGTTGTGCTAATTATAACTTGTCTCGATGCCACCGACCAAAACGGAGAAGTGTGTGCATATGTATATACCCTATACACACAGTTGCATTTATCTTTTGGGTTGTAAAAATAAAAAATGAGAAAATACAGTAAAAATATAAATGAGAATAGCATAAAACAAAAATAAGTGAAGGTTTGTGTGCGCTGTTGGCTTCAGCATAAGCAATACCTCAGATGTTGTTGTCTCTTTCTCTCTCCTTTTATTTTTTACTTTATTACAATACAGTACTGTACATAACCTTTAATAAAATGTGGGAAAAGTATAGCAAACATAAAACAAAAACGATCTAGTGAAGTCAGATGTCTTCGTACCCGTCTGATCCTCCCACCTTGGAAACCTCTCCATGCCTCCCCAACCCCCCAAACCCTGTCTCAGTATCTTCATGAGTTAAGCAGTGGTACCAACATTTTCCTTAGGCCATGCAACATTGCCACCCATCGGAGAGTGGTTTTTTTCAATGTTTGAAAAGTAATAGTACAGTATATATCTTTGGCTGCTGGTCCGGTTTTCGCAGATAATGTTTAGTGGTGGATGATGAAGATCCAGATAATTGAAGTATTACTAAAAAAATATATATATATATATATATATATATATATATATATATATATATATATATATATATATATATATATATATATATATATATATAATATATACAGCAGTCCCTCAATTTTCAGATTAATAGAGCCAAGGCCTTGATGGATATGGTGAAATCCAAATAAGGGCAAGAAAAGAATCCATGGGTGTTCAAGGACCACTCTGTGTCCTTCCTCATCTTACTTTGTCACTACAGCACTACGTAACCATAAACACTAAATATGCTTATAAACAACAACAATCACACTTTAACTTGAAAACTTTCTGCAAAAGGCAATTATCTACCTTTTCCCCCCATATTTGTAACCAAATATAATGCATAAATATACTTTGAAAAAAATGCAACTCCTTTTTCTCTCTTGCGTAAATAACGCACAGTTAGGTAGGTAGGTAGACTGTCTGTGTTTACCCACAGCCTACCATGGTTTCATCACCATTAATGTATTTTTATACAGTAACTGTATTATCAGTTTTTACCATATTCAATTACCATTCACAAAATACAAAATGTGGATGTATGAACTAGTGCCGTATAGTACCCATTTGCATAAGTCAAATAGGTTATTATAACTATATTTAAGGTACAGGTAATGGTGATAAAACTGACATATTACTTATTGGATCAATTTATACTGTAGTATCCTCATGTTATGTCGTTGTCGTAATATAAAAGACGGATCATTCTCCATATGCATTTAAGTAGGCGAGGCTAATGTCTACATTCTCTAAATCAGCTGATTGAGGTGTACAACCAAAATAAGTAGTATAGCAGTTTTTTAGTTGCTAAAAGAAACGGAGTACAACTGGAATTATTTTCATTTTTGTACGTAAATATAAAATAGGTATACAAAGGTAAACTAGCATACAGTACTTTATATATTAAAATAAAATCCCTCAAAACTGCAAAACAGCCGATTCATTTGTTTATGTCATACGCGATGTTTATGTCACTTCTTGGGTAAGCAGTTCTCATGCAATATAGTACGTACTGTAAATGATTGCTAATTATAAGAGATCGGTATGAATTGCCTCATAAGTATTAAGTTTGGTTCTGTAATCTTGTTTGAAAGCCTAGCCCAGTACAATGTACCGAAAATGAAATTCGCTCTACAAGCACAGCCTAGTACTGCACAGTGTGATCCACCAAGAATGAAATTCATCCTACGAGCACAGCCCAATGCGGTATTATCTACCGAAAATGAAATTCCTTCAGTAAGTAAAGACTACAGTAATCACCATCATTTGGAACTCTACATTATCCAACACACCCAGACCAGGGATCAAGGCCCCAAAGATATATGATTTATATTGATCTTAAAGGATTTGAAAAACTGCCCTCTGATGTTTGGCAATGCTGCGTGGCCTCAAGAAAATGTTGGTAACACTGCTACACTCCGATTGACCAAGAAAGGGTTTTGGGGGGTGGGGGAGGCCTCAAGAAGTTTCCATCAAAGTCTCAGTACAGCAACACAAATACCTTCACTGTTTTATTTATATTTTACGCTACAGTATTCTCATATATATTTTTATTGTATTTCCTCATTTTTATATTTTTACAAACCAAACGATAAACACAATGGTGCACAGGCTACAAGAGATAGATTGAGAGAGAACAACTGAAGTATGTTTGCATCAAAGTCTAAGCACGGTAACACACATCCTTTACTTTTTCATTTATATTTTATGCTGCAGTATTCTCGCGTATATTTTTTACTGTATTTTCTATTTTTTTTTTTTTTTTCAAACCAAAAGATAAAATTTGCAGTCATGAGAGAGAGAGAGAGAGAGAGAGAGAGAGAGAGAGAGAGAGAGAGAGAGAGAGAGAGAGAGAGAGAGAGAGAGAGAGAGAGAGTGTGTGTGTGTGTGTGTGTCTTACTTACAATAAACGTAATGAAATATGGCACAGCAAATCAAGCAAAGAAAAAATAAATTGCAACACGTACGCCCTTATTCTGTGGCGTGGGTGAAATTGCTACAGCCTGTTTGGTGTTGTCTTGCCTACGTATGAAACTCACATTTTCAGTATGTTTATGGTGATTCAGATGAAATATCAACAGTGATAGAATACTCTCTTGTGTACTGTTATGATATGTTTGATAATCATAACTAGAGGCAACTCAACTTGTAGTGAAATGCAGATCAGTGAATCAAGGAAAGCAAAAGAGAGAGAGAGAGAGAGAGAGAGAGAGAGAGAGAGAGAGAGAGAGAGAGAGAGAGAGAGAGAGAGAGAGAGATGTTTACATGGAAGCCTAAATACAGTAACATACATGCTCCTTCACTATTTTATTTACATTTTATGTTACAGTATTCTCATTTACACTATATTTTTGCTGTATTATCTCACTTTGTATTTTACAAACCAAAAGATAAATGCAGTCATGTGCACATGCATGCGATCGTGTGCGTAGCCATGTGTACGCACATGATTGCGTGTGTGTAGGGTCTGTGTGCATACACATGGACCCTACGCACATGTTTGCGTTTATCTGTTGGTTTGTAAAAATACAAAATGAGAAAATACAGGAAAAATGTAGTGTAGGGTCCATGCATATGCACACACTCATACGATGTCATCCATGAACTTATTGCAGCCTGTTTGGTGTTGGCTTACCTACATATGAAATTTGCATTTTGAATATTTTTATGGTGATTAGAGGTAAAATATCAACTGTGATAAAACATTCTCTTGTGTACTGTTATGATATGTGAGACAATCATACTTAGAGTCAACTAAACTTATAATGAAATCATCTTCTTCCTCTGCATCTTTTCCCACTTGTATGGGGCTTCGATGTTTCTCACAGCTCTCCTACACCTGGCTAGGTCAAACACAGCGTCTTCTGACAATTGTTTGTCTCTTAGGTCTTCTCTGACTACATCCATCCACCTTCACTTCGGTCACCATCTTCTCCCACCAGGCACCTCCATCTGCATCACTCTCCTCCCTACATATGTCTCATCCCTTCTCCTCACATGGCCATGCCACCGCAGTCTTCTCTCCTGGGCATTCTTTGATAATTCTACGACCTTAGCAGTTCCTCTTATTCCTTCATTTCTGATCCTGTCCAATTTTGTTACACCACACATCCACCTGAGCATTTTGATCTCTACTTCATCCAATTTCTTCTCTTGCACTCTCTTTACCAGCCATGTTTCTGCTCTATACATCAAAGCTGATCTCACTACTGTCTTATACACTCTTACTTTAACCTTTTATGTTGATTCCGCGGTCACACATGACACCTGACATTTTTCTCCAATTTGTCCATCCAGCCTGCACTGTGTATTATTTCTACATCCAAATTTCCATCATCAGCTACTGTTGAACCAAGATACTTAAATTTGTAATGAAATACAGTACAGTCAGTAAAGCAAAGCAAAAAAAAAATATGGCAACACATACATGCATATGCGCACACTGACTGGATGGCGTTGTGAATGTCCTGAAGTTTATTTGGTTTTGTGTTTGTATGTTTATGATACAGTAATTCATATTTTATTAAAGGATATGTACTGAGGTACAGGAGAGAGAGAGAGAGAGAGAGAGAGAGAGAGAGAGAGAGAGAGAGAGAGAGAGAGAGACGCACACTCCTTGACGATTTTATTTATATTGTGTGCTGCAGTATTCTCATTTACACAATGTTTTTACTGCATTTTCTCATTTAACTACTTTTAATGAAAGAGGCATTCATGTGAATGATTTAGTGTCTCAGTTTAAGCTACCGAGATCCACCATAAGTACATTTTTAAAGCACAAAGAGGCAATAAAAAGTGCTAGTGTTGCTAAGAGGGTTATGAGTTTGACAGAACAGAGGCCTCCCATAATAGATGAAATAGAAAAATTTTTGTTAATAATGGATAAACGAAAAACAGATTGCTGGTGATAGTGTTTCGGAGGCTATGGCTGGCGCTAAGGCTCAAAGTTGCATGCTGATCTTATGAAAAACAGGGCTGGATCAAGCAGTAGTACCAAGCATGATCAAATTAATAGTAATTCAACTTGCGAATTTTAACGATAAGTAAGACTATAAAATACATTTCAGCATATCGATCTTGGAGAGGGTTGTTCCTTATTGTTACTAACATCGTCATCAGTTTGCAGTCGTACATTTGAGGACAGTCCAGGAATAGGATTGGTAAATGATGTGTGGGATTTTTCATACCACTATATTAAAATTATTGTTAAATTCTTGTTTTCATGAAGAAATTATTATATAAAGCAAATTATTGAGTAATTTTTGCCATCAGCAGTCAAATAATCATGATCATGGCAACGTTCAAACTTAGTGCCATGTACACAATAATTTTGTGATCGAAATATGTCTATAAATAGAACAGTAGAGGGCTGTCATTGGCTAACAGCTCTCCATGGCAACCAGCCAGCCAATCAGGTTTTAGTTGTATTCTGTCTGAGAAAGAATGTTTTGCTCATGTGAAGCTGATGATGACGTAAGTGTGTGTGCTTTGAAATACAGTAAGCAGTTTTTAATATTGTATGTATTTTACTGATTACATGATGAACAGAATGAATTCCTTCGCATTGCTCAAGTGCAAACTTGTTGGTTCATAGATTCTTCAGCAACAAAAGATTTTTTTTTTTTTTTTTTTTTGCTGCAGATGATGTTAAAACTAACGCTGCATTGACATATCTTCAAAACAAAATTCATCTCTTTAATCTGTCAAGAAATGTTAATCCATTTCTGTTTACCTGCTGGTCACACCCTTTACACTCCACGCGACTGACAACAACAATTTTTTTTTTTTTTTTTTTTTTTTTTTTTTTTTCTTCCTTCCAAAGATGTATTACCTGTAATTTTTAAAACATTATGAACACACACAGTGTGTGCATATGTGCTAATACCCATTGGTTAGGGAGACTCAGATTAGCAGTATCTTTTCCTGAGAGAGAGAGAGAGAGAGAGAGAGAGAGAGAGAGAGAGAGAGAGAGACTAAGGTTTGGCAGATGTACAGTTATTCTAGTATCTTGGGAATTTTTGTTAATCTTGGGATTTTGTAAGAAAAATAATTTGAGTAACAGCACACACCCAAATGAGTCAGGTCAGCCGTTAGCACGCCAAACCACCAACCTTATGAATTGACGCTCAACTCCCAACAAAATTTGTTCGTTTTTTAGTGCTGTTCAGTTTTTAGAACTTCGGATAAAGGATTGTATGACTGTATTTTGAGAGTAATACACATACAATATTCCAGTAGACTCTGTGTGAAATTTACCATAAATACTACTGTACCTAAACAACGTTTGTGTTACTGTGACAGGCCACCAGGCTGGTGCTATGGTTTGTTTACATCCACTCATGGCAAATGACTGAAAGGCAAACTGCCGACGCATTGTAAGCAATTTTTTGTAAGTTTGTGATAACAGACATAATTTGGCTTGTTTTCAATATTTCATTAATTTACTGTAATAATTAGTGTTGTTTTTCAATGTTTTATTATTAGCAACAATTTTTGTGCCTACCCAGTACAGTACAGTACAGTACCTATCCTGGCCTACGGTGCTCAGTCTCCCATCGGTAATATGGCCACATTGGATGTAGGCAGTTTTTTTGATACAGTATACAGGTACATTTATTAAAAATATAAAAAGTGTATCTAATACGGTATGTAATTTAACTCTGAACTTATGTATTGTAATTTGTGTGTATTGTTTTGTATAAAAAGACAAGGTTAGGGTAATAACAGGTGGTTGAGAACGGATTAACCCCTTTTCAGTTATTTCTCATGGAAAAAATTTATTCGGATCTCGACGCTTCTTCTGGAACAGATTAGTGCCAAGTCTGGGGCTTTTACTTATATACACTGTATATATACATGCAATTTCTATTGAAGTTATTGGCATTGTTCACACATACTAATATCATTTTATCAAGACTTTGAATCAGTCTATACTTCTTTTTCTCTCTAGGCAAGCTTCTCAGTAATAAGGAAAAATTTTTCAAGATTCCTTCCTTTCACAGTTCTGTTCGACGGACTGTTTCTTCACTTGTTGACGACCTTCTCCAGGACTAAATTTCAAATGGACACAAAAGGTTTTTGTTACTACATGCAGACTTTTAAATTTTAAACATAATATCATAGGGTGCTTCATTTCTATTGGTCAGCAGGTCCCATTCTCTCGCCGGTGGTCTGGTCAGCAGCATGGGGATCCCTCTCGCGCCATAGGACATGTCCTATGCCGTGGCTTGCAGCAGAGGGCTAGGGCAAGGGCATGATTCCTGTCTCTGACTGATAGTCTTGATTTACCTCTTTGTTGGTACAGTGAACCCCCCGTATTCGCTGGGGATGGGTACCACACCCCCCCGTGAATAGCTAAAATCCGCGAATACATAAAACCCCTCTAAAAACACTTAGAACTGCCCATTTTGATAGTTTAAACACAAGAAAAACCCTGTAAAAATGCTTATCCCTGAGTATTTTAATAGTTTTATCACAAAAAGTGCATTTATTCTTGAAAATTATCTGAAAATACAGTAATTAGTGAATATTTCACAGTGAAAAATACAGCGAATGGGTGAATTTTCCGCAAATAATGGGTAGATATGTTCCACAGAGAAACCCGCGAATGCGTGAGTCCGCGAATCGTGAGAACGCGAATACGGGGGGTTTACTGTAGTTGTGTCCATGGGTGTTCCCTCGCTCATGTCCCCCTTTGGATTTACACAGATGTCCTGTGGTTTCTTTGAAGAAGGGAGGATGAAGTCCGTGTTCCTTTGTAATTTTAATGCAGGCCATTGTTAATTTATACCCACAATCTGTGGAACCGGGCTTCTCTATGCACGATCTTTGTGCTTTCTAATGAATCTTCTAGTTTCGTTTTACGATTGTGATTTCAACACTGCCCCTTGGTTGTGGTAAGCTGGCAGAAACCTGCAGAGTGTGGTGGTGTTGCTACCTATGTGGTAATTGCTGATCTACAGGGGGCTGTGCTATTTTGCATTACAAGGGTGCTGATTAGGTTCCAGCAGCAGTAGACACGTAAGGAAATGCTCATCAGGATCCGTAGGTGTCGTATTGCTGGCAATTATCCTCTTCATGGCCTTGGCCTCATCCTTGAGTGGCTGTAATATGCAGGTTTGTAATACAGTATGATGTTTCTTGGTGAGGTAGGTGTTGTCACTGGTGTGCTGCCAAGCTGCGGCATAGGATGGGTCCTATGGAGCACAAGGAATGTCCATGCTGCCACCCAGACCACCAGGAAGAGAATGAGGCCCGCTGACCAATTCAACACCTGCAATGACATCATGTAATCAATTTGTAATTTAGTCCCGAAGACCACTGATAAGCGAGGAAAAAGTCTGTCAACTATAATAAATAAATGGAAGGAATCTTGAATAAATTTTTCCTTGCTCCTGAGAAACTTGCCTGAAGAGAAAAAGAAGAGTTATAGACTGATTCAAACTTTTGATAAAAAGATAGTATCTGTGAACAATGCCATTAACTTCGATAGAAATTGCATAAGAGAAAATATGCCCAAATAGCATATATACAACACATATATATTTGTCTATATACATATAAATAATTTATATATATATATATATATATATATATATATATATATATATATATATATATATATATATATATATATATATATATATATATACATACATACATACATATATATATATATATATATATATATATATATATATATATATATATATATATATATATATATATATATATATATATATATATATATACATATATATATATATATATATATATATATATATATATATATATATATATATATATATATATATATATATATATATATATATATATATATATATATATATATATATATATATATATATATATATATATATATATATATATATATATATATATATATATATATATATATATATATATATATATATATATATATATATATATATATATATATATATATAACATATATTTGTGTGTGTGTGTGTATATATGCAGCAGTCCCCTGTTATCGCGGGGTTCTGTTCCCGACAGCAAGACGATAACAGAAAATCGCCAATAAACCGAAAATTGGCGATAATAGCGCCGATAACCAGGGATCGGCGCTGCCAATAAGTGGGAATCAGTGCTGATAACTGGAGATCAGTGTCGAAAATTTGGTTGCCGTCACTAGACAAGCACCATAAAACTGGACCGCCGATAACCGGGGACTGCCTATATACAGGCAGTCCCCAGTTATCGGCGGGGTTCTGATTCCGAGGGTGTGATGATAACCAAAAATTGCTGCTAAATGAAAATCGGCAATTATCGGCGCTTTTTTGGTGATTTCCTTGGGTTATCGGCACTGAAAAGCACCGATTTTCGGTTATCGGCACATCTCTTAGGTATGTATCGGCGCCAATACCCAATTATGGGCGCCAATAAGCGGAAATCGGCGATTTTTGGTGCTGAAAATTGCCAATTTCCGCTTATCGGCACCGATAATTGAGTATTGGCACCGATACATACCTAACAGAAGCGCCGATAACCGAAAATCGGTGCTTTTTGGCGCCGATAACCCCCGAAAATCGCCAAAATCGCCAATTTTTGGTTAGCGGCGATTTTCGGCTATCATCACACCCTAAGAAACGGAACCCTGCCAATAACTGGGGACTGCCTGTATATATATACACATACATACATACAGTAAACAACAACAACAACAACAACAACCCCCGCATTCGCAGTCTCATGATTCGTAGGTTTCTCTGTGGAACTTGTATAACATTACTGTAATCGTGGAATTTCGCCCATTCGCAGTATTTTTCACTGAGAAATGTTTAATAATTACTGTATTTTCATATAATTTTCATGACTAAATGCACTTTTTGTGATAAAACTATTAAAATACTCGGGTATAAGCATTTTTAGAGGGTTTCTCTGTGTTTGAACTATCAAAATAGGCAGTTCTAAGTGTTTTTAGAGGGATTTCAAGTATTCACAGATTTTAGCTATTCGCAGTGGGGGTGTGGAACACATCCCCTGCGAATACGGGGTGTTTACTGTGCATACATACATACATACATATATAGGCAATCCCTGGATTACGGCTGTCTCAACTTGCTACGTACCGACTTTATGGCACCGTTAACCTGATTAATCGGTGCCACCACCCTGTTTACGGCACTATAACCCGGTTTTACAGCGCATAAGGTGCCATTTGTTCCCATTATGATTATGATATTCTGGTTTATGGTAATTTTTGACAGTGTGCCGCTGGGAACGGAAACCCCGCCGTAAATTGGGGACTACCAGCATATATATATATATATATATATATATATATATATATTCAATGCAACTTTCATACTTTACAGTAAATGACACAAAGTTGTCACCTTATACAGTTACACCAAACATTCATCAGTAATGCATTGAATTGTTCTACACACATTGCAATTACAGTCTTACTTACTTGATGTTGATAGTTTACTTTCCCAGTACCTTTTTCTTTTCATCTATCCACCACTTCTATATCTTTCTCTGCTTCCTCTTAACTGTGTGGATTTTTACACACTTCATCACAAGACATCTCCAGTTCGTCCACATGACTGAATCAACTTGAAACACACTGATCCATCCTTTCATGTAAGCTAACCTTTTTGCCATTTGTATGTATGCACACATTTCCTACCTTTTTAATTGTTACACCCTAAACACTACACAAACAGGTCAGATGTAAAGCTGCAGCTTTTTTCTTGCATTCATATTCAGCATCCCCACTTCATGTTTCATCCCTATGTTTTGCACACATCCTGCTGCCTTTCTTGCTTCACTTATTCTTTTATCTTACCATCATCTAATACATTCATCCGTAACACACTTATGAATCACCAGCTTCCATTCTCCCACTGTCCATTAAGCATTCTCAAGTGCTTACTGTTCTGGACATTCAGTTTCTCTTTATTATCCCCAGTCAGGATTGTATGATCTGCAAATGTCAGCCATTCCCACACTACAGTCAACTCATTTTCCAATCCCACAGAATTTTTCCTACATCTACTTCTTTTTTTTGGATGTCCCTCACCACTTCGTCCTTAAATATACAATGAGTAACATTAAGAGACAAAACCAGTTAAGTTCCCACTTACAACTACATTTGGTCCTGTGAACCCATTAGTCATAGAGAAAAAAAACTTTGCCCCATGTGAACAGATGTAGTCACACAAACTTGAAAGTTCTTGCAAGGAGAAGTCCTACTCTGCATGCCCTGTTCATTCTGCCCTCTATTTTCAGTATACTGTTTTGCTCTGCTTCCCAGGAGTATTACCATTTCTTGTGTTATGATGTGCCATTCATTACTTTTTATTCACTCAGTTGTTCACTTGTTTCGTTTCACTTAGATGTGTTGTGCATATAGTTTTGTGCATATTGCTAATTTGGCGTCTTTTTGCCTTTTGGTTGGTGGAATTCCCACCAAAGCTGTGTCACTGTAAGTATTCACTGTTTCAGTTTTCATGAATCCCACACTTATGTGATTCCAGTAAAGTCAGTATGTAATTTTGCTGAGTTTATTCAATTTTTGCCTGGGGTTAACATGGGAGCTTTGTAGAATAAATTTTGCCCATTCTTATTGCTTATCAGGGATTGTTTGCCATTTTTGCATTCTGTTTTCTGTTGTTACTGTAGTATTTTGGAAATTATTTTGTTTGCCTTAATCTTACCTTTGCAGACTTGTTTGGCCAAGGATAATAAGTCATGTAGTTCATATATGTTGTTTTGGGACCAGAACCTGTATTTACAGTACCCTTTACATGGGAGCTAACAATGTTCCCTCAACAAAGCTGTTCAGTTATTGTGATCTGAACTCTGGATCAGTGGTTCCTAGGCTTTGATGCAAGAGCATATATGTGCAGCAAGCACCATAATTGGTGAGTCTTCTTATTTTTCCTCCTTTCTATGTACTGCAGTTGTAACGGTCAAGTCTCCAGTCTCATCTGATGAGGCTTCTTCAACCATGATGCCACCAACTCTTGTCTGGAGCATTCAGCATAAGAGATATTGACTATCTCTCATTTCACCACTCCGTCTTTATGTCTGACAAATCTTTTTGTCCACAGATGTCTCCATCTCTGTATCCACTGGGAAGAATCTTCTGGTCTCTTCACTACCTGCTGCTTACTTATCCACCTTCTCTTACTGTTCTTTCATCACCACCTGTGAATCCTCGCACTCCTTCCCCTTTGTTGATCGTTCATTCAGCGAGCACCCCTTTCCTGAGCTGGCTGTAGGAGACTGCATTTTAGTTGAATCTTCCATGGGTGAGACAACTGTGGCTCCAAAATCCTCCACTTCAACAGTACTGCCTCCTTCAGTGAAGTTTGTTGTGTATCCACCACCTCTGTCTTTTGTGGTCCTTCCCATGTACACATCTGTTTCTGTACAAACTCCTGCTTCTGTGATTGCTACCTTCACATACCCAACTGTCCCAGAGTACTCAGATGCCCTTGTATACAAGACAGCTCCCATGTGATCAACCACACCCTTGTACTTTACCATGTACTCAACTTTTTAGTGTAAGTTTCTTGTACTCTTCAGCTTCAGTGTAGTTTGCTGCCCTAGTGCGGTCAACCTACCCTGTCCCAACTGTCCCTGGAATGCCTCCCATGCCTAAGAATATCAAGAGACCATTTTGAGAGAGATCTTAGTTTCCTGGTTAAGTTAGTTTAAATCATCACTAGGCTTCTGCACTCAAGCACATTCAGTCACCTAAGCTTAGCCACAAATAGAGTTATTGTTCTCTTGTGCCCTCCAGTAAGCGAGGCTCTCTTGAGTCCAGCCAGTGCCCTCTGCATCTTTTCATCATCCTCCAGGGCCTTCATGCATGACCACCCGCTCTTCCTCTGCCCCCAGCTTGGCTTCCTCTAGTTGAAGCCCTTGCAGGTTCTCTGACCCTTGTTTCTTCTTGAGCCACTACCTGCTTTCATCTGGTAGGCCAAAGAAAGCCCATTCTAGTTCTTCCAAGAACCGTGTTTCTAGTGGATGAGGAAACAGCTTTGCTTTAGTCAGTATATAAGCTCTCAGGTCTTCACCAGAACTGAGGCAATCAACTACCTGAGCTCACCATCTGGGCCTGTTGCCATCTATATCTGGATGACTGGCTGGTTTGACATCATCAGGAGAGGAGTTATGAAAGCAGGTGCTGATTCTGGAACTGTACTGTCCTTGGTCCTGCTGATAAACTTGGAAAAGTCAGATGTCACTCCTTCCACACAGTTAGTGTACCTGGTCTTGCAGACTGACATCACCACAGAGTTGCTCCACCTTTTGGGTAATAATTTTTGTCGTGTCCAGGAGACTATCCAGATTTCTTTGTCACTCTTGACATATGGCCAAGTCTCAGCAGGTGCTGAAAGGTCATCTGGAGTCATGAGAGCAGCTTCATTTGCTCCCACCAACTACATTTAGCTTCTTGAAGGAAGGTGGCATTGATCCTGGTGTTTATAATCTTGGGATGGTCTTCCTTTGCTTGGAGTTCTAAAGTAAGCTCTAGTGAAGTTTCCTGTATCAACTAGACCTAATTGTGGACAACTCTCAGGTTCTTTCCACTTGGACAGGAGAGCTGAAACAGCCCCATTTCCACCAATTCCATAGTCTTCTTTTTTTTTTTTTTTTTTTTTTTCTTATCATCCAGTCACCACCATCAGACTTGGAGGTTATAAAGAGTAGTCATAGAGAGAGAAGCTTTTCAGACGTTGCTGCACCTGCTATCATCACCCCTGGTAGGTCATCTGCCACTATCCTTTAACAAGGAGAGTGGGAATAGTTCATTGCATGGTGTGACAAAGGTATTCTTATGTCCTTAGAGCACATGGTCTCATTCAACCCAATGCCTTCAGTTGCCAGTTAAAAATTCTTCCTCTCTCTCGTTTTGCTTAATTGTGTCCAAAATAAATCTCCAAGTTGGGACTTGACCTTGGTGCTTGCAACCTCACTAGACTGCCTTATTGGCCCCTGATGGCCAACTCAAATGGTTTTCCTAGCTGCTCTTGCCTTCACTAAGCATTTCAGTGTGCTCTATATGCTGTCACGCGAAGTCTTTTGTATGCCCCAGAGATCATAGCCAAGGCTCAATTTTCTATTAGATTTGGCTCATTTTTGGACTCTTACAGTTCTTGTCTTGCCTTTCTTGTCTGTTGATAGCCCCCTGTGCCTTGCGAGGGCCATCTGGATGGTATCTCTAAAGGACCAAATGTGTGTTCTTCTGCAAGTTGCCAAATCATCTTGTTTTGTAGAATTCTCTCTATTTGGTTTCAGCAAGCTATTTCACATGTTTATGTGGATGTCTCACCAGTTGGTATCTTAGAATTCATGATCTTGGTCTTTAATTACTACCTAAAGCTCTCTGCCACCCTTTAAAGAGAGCGCTTGGCATAATTGTTTGGATTGATTGTCCAGTGCAGTTATCCTCATCATGATATCACCCCCCACAATTTTGGCAATCATGAGAGAGTACATCATCCAGGAGTACATGCCTTAATGCCTAATGTGCTTGCTGGTTGCACATCCTTGGGATTATGTCCTTATCTCTTCCACTGCAAATGCTTTATGTATGGAACCTTCCATGATTTTGATAGGTCCATTACTGCTCCACTGCTTGTCTCTGTAAGAGGCTGAATTTCTTGCACCCCAGTCTTCTCTCCTCCTCTTTGGCTCTACTGTTTTACCTTCAGCTATTTTATGATTAATGGGTTCACAAAAACAGATGATTTTTTTTAATATAAAACACTTTTTGCAAACCCATTAATAATCATAAACTTCTACTGTCCTCCTCCCTTGTCAGTACTCTTTGAGATGGAGGTTGACATGGTGGAATGACACCTCTTCCAGGCCAGTGGAGCATGAACTGGGCATGCGCAGTGGGACTTCTTGCAAGTATTTTCAGGTTGACGTATCTAAATCTGTTTGCACAGAGTAAGGCTGTTTTATGATTGATGTGTAGAAAAATGTGTTATTGGCAGAATACCGTGCTTTACTGCAGTCATAATAAGTTATTTTTATCATCTTAAATTGTACAGGCAGTCTCTGGTTCACGGCAGGGGTTCTGTTCCCAGCGGCGCACCGTAAGTTGAAAATCGCCGTAAACCGGAACATCATAATTATAATGGGAATAAATAGCGTGTACAGTGCTGTCATGGCGCCGTAAAACCTCTTATGGTGCCGAAAAATCAGGTTAACGGCACTGTGAGCCAAGTGCTGTACAGCAAAGTCAGAAAACCGTAAACTTAGACAACCATAACCCGGGGACTCCCTATACCATACATCTTCAAAACACTCTACATTGCTTCTCTTTCAATTCTGCTATAGTTTTTCTCTAGGTCTATGTATGCCAAATACAGCTTTTCCCCTTTACTTTCAAACTTTATATACAATTCCTTTATAACAAACACTTGATACGCACAACTGCTTCCTTCCCTAAACCCCCACTGTTCTTCCTCTATTAATCCTTTTGTCATTTGTCTTACTTTCTCTGTCAAAAGCATATACCTTCCCTTGCAGAGTAAGTGACATTATGCCCTTATAATTGTTCGTCTCCCCTTTCATCTCTACCCTTGTAACAATTATAAGGGCATCCAACAGAACTTTTCCCTTACCCAGACATACCTCACAAACACTGGTCAGCTACTCAAACAAACACTCATTATAGATGATATCTAAAGTTTTGCCAGTTTGTAACATGCAAACTAATTTGGCTGCCAAATTTTTGCTCTGCATATGCTGTTTAAAACAACATTTATTGTGTAAAATAATATATGTATCTTGTTGCAGCCCTGCAGTTATGTTGGGTTGGTTATTAGTGATTTCTTGTGTATGATATATTGGCATATGCTTCTTAATTGGAGTGATAAATGCTGTGCATTATAACTGGAATTACATTATCTGCATTGCCTTAGTTTTGCTTGGTTCTTAGTTTTATATGGAACATCACCATGTGCATGTATTTGTCACGTTCTGTATGCATGTCATTACTAAGCATTGCAGCAGCATACTGTAATCCATCATTTTATTTTTTCAGGTACTACATGAACAGATTTAAAGATGCATATCGACAGGCTTCAATTGATCATATCTTAGGTTAGTTGGTGAATCTACTCAAGCACCTGTTTGCATTTGACTCATCTCTTAGAGGTATAATAGAGGAAAGAAAATGTTCCTTGAAAAAACTGATACAGTGATTTTTGGTAATGTGCTGTCCAGTACAGTAACATCTATTCCTTTACTTTTTCATGGCTCTTGTTCCTCTCACAGCTCTCTTGAACCACTCGGCTCAGTCGTGAATTATTTCAACAGGTAATCCCATCAATGAAGATATGATCACCTTTAATCCCGAGCTTGCTGGTGAAGAAGAGGAATCCTCCATGACTCCAGAACATGTCAAGCATGTGATTGATGATTGTAAAAAGCTTCTGGTGCCAGATGCAGAAACTATTTTAGGGGCGTGGGGGCTCATTGATGCTGATCCTGTGTAAGTTGTAGTTTTACTGAGTTGAATGTATGATTTAATTACTTTATTTTTATTTTACTTTTTTTGGTTATTTTTCCTTCATTTTCCCATAAGTATTATTTTTATTGTAATTAAGATATACAGCTTAATAAACATCGATGTTCTTGGAACTTCTGTGGTGCTAAATTCAGGAAGGAACAAACAAAATTTAGACATTTTTCCTCAGGAAGGATGAAACAATATTTAGAAATTTTTTCCATGTTGGAGTAGAACTTAGGAAAGACAGTTAAAAAGCATAGCTTCTGGCAGTGGTCTAAATCGTAATTAGTACAATTGCTGGGAAAATGCGGACCTCCTTTTCAGGCAACTGTCTGCAGCATCCGGTGAAAAATATTTTTATTGCTAATCCTTCATTGTAGTGTAATGTGATTTTGGTGAACACATTTCTCCTCGCAAATTGGTCATAAAACCAGAAGGCTGTTGATAAGCAAGCAGGAAAGCAGTAATCTTATGGTAGAATGAAGATCTGCAGTATGAGGCACAAATACCATCAATTCTGTAGAAGTAGGAAGTTTGACATACATTACTTAGTTTTCTGGGAACCATTAGATGGTACGTTTTGCAAGTGCTGTGACAAAGAAAGCTTGAAGTCAAAGACAGTGTCAAGAGCTATTGAGTATTTAAAATCATTGCTTCCTATGCAAAGTAATCATGGAGCTGGAGAGCAGGTGATCAGTAGTCTTCAGTTTGTTCCACAACAACTCCGTTTCATGAGTCACAAAAAAGTTATTTGTGGTAAGCGATTGTTCTGTGTATGTAAGATTACCTCCATAGATTCTCAATTGTCAGACTGACTATTTTTTTTTCATTTGTCTGTCTTACTGATGATATATTATTTGATATATTATTCCCCAGACTGTTCTAGCAATAGCGTCAGCAAACTTGTGCATTAGTTTTCAAACTTTTCACTCCATTACCATTTTTTTATTTCTTTGCTTTCATTTCATTCTCTTATCAATACCTAATGTGCTTACTAGCTATAGCAGAAATTCACCTGACTTAATCCATGTCTGTTAAAAGTGCAGAAGAGTATTAAGGTACCAGTATTTGCTTCTATCAAGAGATGAATTTGTGATTATCCTAAAATTAGTTTTTACTGATCAAAACAATCTTATGGGTTAATAAAGAAACAGTAATGATAACTCAAGGGATGCTGGTAAGCGAGTGGTTTACTCACTAAGATTGCCTGATTTGAAAGAACAGTTTGGCGCTTGATCCGGAGGCGAAAACCCTCAAATTGATATTTCCATTTCGCACCGATATATCCACAAGTACGATATACCACAGTCTGTTACCTCAGTGCACTACTGTATTTGTATATAAATAAGGTTTTTTTTAATTCAAGTCTGTATTCTTTGTCCCAGAAAGACATAAAAAATGGAAAAATCAGTGTTTATGAAGTTTGAATGAATTCTTTTTTGTATTTACATTATTTTAAATGGGAAAAATTGATTCAGGCCATGAACTGCATCCTTGAACAAATTAAGTTCGTGAACCAAGGTATGTCTGTATTTGCAACCAGCCCTAAGAAGTGCCACTACTCAGATGAGGTCTTTCAGTCAGTCTCTCTTGTTTCTCAGCACCTTCTGGTGTCACTCGTGCTGTTTGCAGGTTTTTCATTGTGTGTTGCAGCACTTACTTCTTTAGACAGATTCCATCATCACAGAAGACAGGATGATCTTTCACCAGCATTAAATCCAAGCTATATCTGGGACCAGTCCCTAGTAGCTGAAAAAGTTTTTGCTGAAAACCACAAAGGAGTCACTCGGCTGCTTTGTTAAGGAACAGAATCAGCAGTAGAGTTATGCAGTAACTAGATTGATATTTGGACAACTTTTAACTTTCTATGGTCTTAGAGGATGCATAGACTCTCGTTATAAGCCATAGACCCACTCCATGTTTGAATTTTATTAAAGTGATTTTGTTTCACTGTTTGAGAATGTGCTCTGAAGTTCTAACAGTATCCATATATTATGTATTATTATCATCTTATCATATGAAATGAAAACGTTGAGATCATGCGCCATTTGCTTTGTGGTTGTGTTTACATTCTCAAAATCATCAGTTGACTGAATTTTATCAACATCATTACTATTAGTTGCCAAATGAAGCATAATTCAGAGATACTTTTCTTTTTGTAAATTAAGAAAGCCTAGATTAATAATGCAGCTTATCTTCATCTATACAAAAAATTTCCAGTGAAGCAAAACTGTGATTGTGCCAGTTTCAGATGTCACTTCCACCTGCCCAAAACATTTTGCTGCCTGCACTTTATTCATTGTTTCAGCCGCAGTTATGACCTACAGCTTGACTGATATATTTTCTTGAGACCTTTTTCATCATTGTGTGAATGATGAATAAAAATTTGTTATTTTTGCCGTGAAAGTCATCGTTGAGATTGAACAAGTTTTTCACGTCAGGACTGTAATGCAATGCTAAATAAATGTGCATTAGTTACGGTAACTAACATCAGCAAACAGCTGTTTCTTCATTCAGTCGTTTACATCAGTACTTGCTGCTGTCTATGCCTGTGCTTTGCTCAGCAGTGGTCATTGAAAGAGCAAGTGGCTGTTAATTATAAGAGATATTAATGAATTATTAGATAAGCCAGTAAGTTTGGTTAGTCTGGTTGAATGTATGATGATTTGCATTTAGCTGGTCTGCACACATTTCAATTTGATAAACTTCCACTTAACATGTGTTTCCCTCCCCCCCCTCTCTCTCTCTAAAATAGTTTACCCTGAGAGAGAGGGAGAAAGGCAAGTAAATGCACAAAAGTGCATAATTTACCTTAACACTATTCATATGTGTATGTACAAACATACATAAACTGAAAAATATATGTATGTCACACTACATTACTGTATTTTAGGTACAATACATACTGTGCTGCACTAAATATGTCACACTGCATTACTGTACTGTGTTTCACTAAGAGACTGTCAATAAAAATACTATAGCAGAGAGAAAGAGAGAGATGGGGGACACATAGTAAGGGTGTAGTGTTTCAAAACATATTAATGATGTTTGTGGTTTTTTTATATATTGCATGATTGCATATTTTACATATCTTGTCAGCATACCCAGTAAACAGGTTTAACTATAGCAATTTGTTCTGTTTTTGTTAAGTTGAACTGCCCAGTATTGTATTTGTAGAAGCAGTTCTTTTGCTGATATGTATCTGAAATTGAAATAGTAAATATTTTAGACAATGAAATATCAAAAATACCAATTAGGATTGGCTATTATTTAATTTATACGGAATTGCTGCTCACTAGAAGTTAAGCGAGTTTCTGTAGGGTATAGTAATATGTTGGCTGTTTACCAATCTTGTTACAGTACTTTGCGGATTTTGTTACTTACTGGGAGGGGCAGACCCCCAAACTGTCCGTTAAGTTGAAGTGTCATTATACTTACACCCACTTCGTGATTGGAACTGCTACAGCAAAGTTGCTTCAGCCTTGAAACAACCAAGCTGCTCCCAGAGCTTCTACAAGTTCATGCCAGAGCTGCTGAAGTAGAGAGAAATTGTTTAGTTCTGAATTATTCAATAATTGGTTATAGAGTTTAGGACAACGTATATTTTAAAAATCTTTGAAAAGTCTTTGATAGATATTACCACCCTCATAAAAATGTGCATTTTTCCTGACCTCATTACAAGACCTAGCTTCAAGGTCGAGCTATTCCTTTACCTTGAGCCATGATAGAAAGGCTCCATCTTCAAAAAGGAGCTGCTCCAGCACCAGTGACCCAAGTCACTTGAGCACCAGTACTTCTGAACAGAGTTTCTCAGGCTGCTGCTCCACTGCTAGAAGGACCTGAGCTGCTCTACCAATAGGACCCTAATCTCTCCATTCTTAGGGTCATAAGTTGTCCCACTCTTAAGTGCCCAAGTTGCTCCAGCTACAACATAAATAATTTCAAAGGACTTGACCTGCTATAATGACCTGAGCTGCCCTGCCTATAGGACCCAAGTCTCTCCACCCTTAGGGTCCTGAGTTTCCCTACTCTTAAGGTTGCAAGTTGTTCCAGCTACAACAATCCAAATCGTTTCAGTTCAAAGGATTTGAGCTGCTCAGGTTGTAAAGGTCTATGCCTCTCCAGTACCATATATTGGAGCCGTTCCTTTATTGTGGACTCGGAACAGTTCCAGCCTTACAGACCTGATCTGCTCTAGCACTGAGGATCAGACCCACTTCAGGACCAATGATTGGAGCCACTCCATTACTCGGTTCTGTAGCCGCTTCTTCCGAAAGATTTGAGTTGCTTTATTATTAAGAAGCATAGCTGCTTGGAGGAATAGAGCCACAACCACAGTCATTTAATTGGTCATGACCAGTTATGGCAGCAGCTTGAAGCAGCAGACATATGACAAGCCAGGTCTTGGCTAGCAGAGCAAGTCTTAAAAGGAAATGTTTTAAGGCTTCATGTACTCTTTTTCCCTTGTCATCTTTTTTGAGTCTGATGTCAAGAACCCCTTTTGGTAAGGGTAATGAGTGTGATTTTTGTCTTGTGAAGAATGTAAGGAGTGTTTGATGAGAAAACTATTTAATTTTGTTAAGTATTGGGAGATGTGAGGGGTCAGTAGAATTGGTAGACAGTTGGTTAAGTCTGGCCCTAAGTCTACTCTATGTGTTCTGTCTTCTTCCAGAGTTGTGACGTCAGAAGAATCCCATTAATTAATTAATTCTTATTCCAGTGTTGCTTCTCTCACTCCTTCAGCTCTTGTCTGCTAATGCTTCCTTTGTGGTTCTGGAGAAATGGATTAGTGACCTTGAAGATATGAGTTTACGTCTATCGCTTGTTAGGCACTGTACTTGGCTGTAGTTGTCATCAGACAAAACTGGAGGGCTTTAGTTTTCTTCTGTTGCTGCTGTGCAGCTTCTTTGTACTACCATGTATTTTTCAGTATCTATATCCAAATGGCATTTAACAAATCTGCTACCTTTTATATTCTTTCTTCCAGAGTTCAACCTTCTATTTTTATTCTACACTGTGCTGTAGCATTTTTATCTTTCCTTACATCATTTCTCATTGTCCATATTTTTGTTCTTCTAAGTTTCTCTTTATCTTCTTTCCTGTTATCAACTCACCACTAGTCACACACAGGAAGTTTGACAGAAACTTAAGGAATGAAGTTTTATCAGCATACATTTGTCTTCCCTAAAGATAGCCGCATAAAAATAACAAGAGTCAGTAAGTCAATCCAAGTGCTATATAAAGTAGAAACAATATTGAAATCCTTCCTCAGGCAAAGTTTAAGGGTATCCATATGGATAGGCAGCATTTGCCTGATGTAAAAGGGCTTTTGTTTCATTTAAGCTATCCATTCTTCTCATCAGAATTTATTCTCCTTGAGTTTTGGTCTCTCCACTATAGCATCAGCTTTGTTCTTGGCCCTTCGTGCATTGCTTCAGTACCCTTGATCCTTGCCTGTGGAAGGATTTCAGTACTGTTTCTGCTTCATGGGTTTTACGTAGCAGTTGGATTGATTTAAACAGTTGACCCTTGCGTTACTGATATGTGGCTACCTTTAGGGAAAACGTATGCTGACAAAACATTTATTCTTTAAGTATGTTTAAAATTTTATCTGCAGAATTTTTAGAGTAGTAATAATCCATTTGGTTTTGTTTCTTATCTTAATATCAGTTTTTATTAAACTTTTGTGGTTGAAGATCATATTCAAGGTGTACAAATTACATGAATTCTGTGAGTTGTCACATTAACATTCTAATCCGGTATGTGACAGTAAATTTTGATCTTCCTTACATTATTTACTGCTTTTTCAGAACTGGTGATCCAGACCAAACTGACATGGATATCATCTTGGTCTTGACAAGGGATTCATATTATGTTGCTCAGTAAGTACTTGTACTTAGTATTGGCTCATTACAGTATAGTAAATGAATCCTTAAGTTGTGATATTCACTATAAAAAGATGTGTTGCTATAAAGACTTCATAGTCAAACATTCCAAGAGATTGCCAGCATTTACTTTACCTGATTTGATCCTGTACATGTGTCTTATCCTATACATTGTTTTTAGGTGTAGTCAGGTCATTGTAGTATTGTTCAAATAGACACCACACAGTGTAGCTTAGATCTTAAAATTGTACCTTTATCATTATATGAACAGGTATCTTGATGTGTGTGTGAATTCTTTTATATATAAATGTTTGAGCTTTAGAAATGCCTGTTAATAAAGCTGCTAAACCAGATATTTCAGGGGACAAAGAGGGAAACTCATTTGCTCATTGTGTATTTTTATCGTTGTTAAATTTCATGTATAGACTTATGTTGTATTTTTTGTGAGAAATTATGTTGCTTAAATGTAGCCAAGCAATTCTGTCGTCAAAATATATTTTCTTACCAGGTATGATGAGGAATTAGACCAGATTCTCCATTATGAAAGAGTGTCTTTAATTGACCTGGAAAAAATTGAGATGGGTCCATACAGTTGGTAAGTTTCAGGAGTACTTTCACATGTAATGCTGATTCATTAACTAAGCAAAGTATGCTTTTATAATTGAATTAAATTCTTAACTGTGAGGATTAATGATGTATCAGATGATGCGTAGGTTTAGCCATGTTTATAAGTAAGGACAATACTATTGGAGATTCTTAAGAGATTGTTACAGATATTAGATCTGTTTTGCTTCAGTAGTAGCATGACAGCCCGACCAATGTTTCTGACAAAATGCTCTTTCAGTCAGGGTGTATTTAAGCAGTCCAAAACCCATCAGTGTATTCGTTTTAACTACCTTGTGGATGGACAGAGTGGTTTCTTACAGATGTTCCGTTCCATGAACATTCGTTTCTTCAATAACATGGCTGTTACCATCAAATCAGAGGAAGAGATGATAGGTTTGTATGTTTTTGTATGTTGTATGTCTTTAATATCTCTGAAATAGGTTTGAAATAATGTTAAGGCAGAATTTGAGTGTGTATATGCATTATCTTCAATTTTCAGATGATTAATATTTTTTTTTATTGTGTATGACGTTTCTTTTACTGGTGGGGAGTGGGTTACAGCTAAACCATTTCCCTGGGCTCTTAGCACCCATCTGTTGGATGGGAGGCTTCAGAGAGCAGTGACTTAGAACAGACTTATAACTGCACTCTAAGTAGTTGCTCTAAAGTAAATTGGCTAGGCTTTCTTACTTTTTTTCCATCTTTAAGCTGTCAAGATTGATATTTTTAAATGATGACCCCTGTGCAGCACTGAATAAGATTTTGATCACTTTTAGTCTATGGATGGTGACATTGGAAGACATTTCACTAAAATTTTAGCATCTAATGCACCTGTGTAAGGGGAAAAGAAGCAGTATACAATAGATCATATGAGATTTAAAGGTCTACTGGACACAGTTTGTATGGATACATAAAAATCTTTATCTGATGTAGGATTTGCTGGTGTATCGCGGAAAAATTTTTTTGTTATCCAATAATTGTCTGTTTTCTTCGCAGAATTGTAAGCAGTAAGGTCATCAGTTAAGATTAGAAAAAACATGCCCTTAAAGAAATTTGTAATTTTTAGACTCCAGAAGGGCTTTAAAAACCCCCCAAAATAGTAACCTATAAATCTGCATGTTAAAAAAATTAAGTATTCTTTCCACAAATTATTTGAAACCATTATAGGTGTTGAAATATATTTGGTTCCTGCACAGGGAGGTTGCTGATAAAACCACCAAAGCTACAGTTATTGTGACTAGATCAAGTAAACCTGTTTCTGTTGTCAGTGATTTGTTACTCCATGCAAAACCTATCATCTTCAAGAAATGGCAAGCAATGTGGAATAATGAAACTGACAATAAGAAATCAAAACCGGTAAACAGCAATAAGATTGTGGGGTTTTTCATTCCAAAAAGAATGCCACACTGAAATGATATTATCTAGTCTTCAAGTTGGTCGTACAGTACTCCAGTGATACATGAGTATTTGATAAATAACCCACATGAACCAGTCTCTGAGTGCAGAGGAAGGGAATCATTACAGTATTATTAAGTACTGGAACCAAACCATAGGTCTGTTATTTAGCTCTTACATGGCTGGCTTGATGGATATACTGTATCTTTAGTAATGATTAAGTTTAGATTATGTTTATTAGATTACAGCTCTTTAAAAATTTTCTTAGGGTTCATTGCAAATGATGGTGAATTTGATAAATTTCTTTTAACTGGTGTGTTTCCAAAACTAAACATTTGTTGTCAGTTGTATTTTGGACATTCATACAAAAAATGCTCTAACTGTTAGGTTTACTCTACAGTCAGTACATGAAGGGACTGTATCATGTGGGCTGTTCATCAATTATCCATGGGTCAAATGACAGTGGCCAGTCTAAGACAAGTTAAAATTATTTATGTCTGACCTTTTGATGTGGTGAATACCATATTCTAATATAGGGCTTGATTTGTTTTAATTTGTTACTGTCATGACTGTTGTTCCACAGGTTCTATCATTTATTGATTATAATGGCTTTAAGAGGCAAAATACAATACTCTCTTGATTATCCGGATTTATAGAGCCAAGAGCCTTTAGGGTAAGGGTAAAATCCAGATGAGGGCAAGTAAAAATCTACACCTTACCTTGTCAGTACTGCATAATCATAAACAATAAATATCCTTATAAACACAACTATCGCAGTTTAAACTGAAAAATTGATGCAAAAAGCAGTTGTTTACCCTATTTTCCTGTTTGTAACAGAATAAACTTTACAAATACACTTAAAAAAGCAAACCCCTTCTTTTTCTCTCATACGTGACACGCAATACGGTAGGCTACACAGTGTTTTTCATTTGCCTCAAACACTGTAAAATACATTGTACTGTACACACAAAAAGTAAACCCCTTTTTTTCTCTCTTCTGCAACACAGTTGATGGGTCACACAATCAATATTTATAATTTTCCCCAAAAACCATTGTACACAAAAAAGAGTAAACCCCTTTTTTCTCTCATATGCAGCAGGCAATACTATAGTTTACACATACAATTTTTATCCTTTTCCCCAAAATACAAGGTACACAAAAAAAAAATCTAACAAATATAAAAATACTTATTGGTGTGCACTGCCCTTGGTGCTTACAATGGCCAGATTTTTTAAAAACTTGTAAGGAGGTTTAAAAGTCCACCTGCTCCCCCTCCACCAGCTCGACTGTGTTGTCATGACCAGCATCTTCCTGTGCCTTCTTGATGTCCAGAGGGTCCTTGTCATTGAGAGGTGGCAAATAGACATAAGATTCCTCACTGGATGAACTGGGTACATCAACATCATGAAGGGAAATCCCGTTTTTCCTGCCCAGAAGCATCCAAAGCTTCACCAGGGTCTTCTCATTAGAAAGCCCATGTCAAATCTTAAATCGAAGCAGCCAACCTTTGGATGCCTTAAGTGCACAACTGTACGCAAGCCTGCAAACTTCATAGCTGCAGCCTTCAACTCAGCACCACTTGCATTCACGCCAGCAGCCCTCTGTTGACGAAACCACATCAAGGGCTATTTCTCAGTGTCCTCATAACGGCCTTTTATCATGACCTTGTGGGCTTGAGTACTCTCATACTTCTTCAGGTTGTCCAGGGAAGCCTTGATATGATGCAAGGTTGACTGGGCAATGCTGTACTCCATGTTACTTGACCTAGACCAAGCTCCATTCTCCCAACAATTTTAAATTTCTGCTGAAAGGTCTACACCTTCCTCGCCCTCTCAGGAAAAGGTAGGGCCATACACAAAATGCAAACAAAACAAGCAGGACCTGCAATGCTGCAGGCATTGTAATAAAAGCCACATGCTTGGGAAATAGCATCACGTAAGCAATCCACTTGTGAACAGTTCAGACAAACGACTAATCAAGCACACCTGTATATACCAAGAAGGAAAACAGTCTTTGTTAATGAGTGCACTGATACTTTCCAGATGTAGCCAGTTACCATACAATATGTTTATGAGATGAGGCTGTGTATGTCAGCCATTAAAAAGCAAAAAAATATACATTTCTGCCAATAGCGAGAAAGCTTATAAAAAGCACGAGAGTTTGTCCACCCCACACCTTCTTCCATACCCTATTAAACTGATGATACATTCATTTCAGCCAATGAAAAGTGATTTAACAAAGTGATGTTTCATGATGTGTTAGTGACGTTGTACTTTTAAGCCAATAACAGTTGCAAAAGCTAACTCTCTCTCTCTACCTCTTTCACATTTGTGTGTTTGCATGTATTTCTTAGCGCAGGATTGCATGTTACCTTGTTGTTGTTTGCTTTGCTTGATTTACTGTACAGTACCCTTTCATTACAAGTTTAGTTGACTCTTAGCATGACTACCACACATTCATAACATGAGAATATTTTATCACTGTTGACATTTGATCTCTAATTATTAAAAATATTTAAAATGTGAATTTGTAGATGTTGCCAACACGTTATGCTATTTATAACTTGTCTCATGCCATTAACCAAAGCAAAGGAGTGTGTGCATACATACATACTATATGCACATAATTACGTTTATTTTTTAGTTGTAAAAATAAAAAATGAGAAAATACAGTGAAAATGTAAATGAGAATAGCATAAAATAAAAATGAAAAAATGAAGGTGTGGGTGTGTGTGTGTGTTATAAGCTTCAATGTAATCGATAACTCTCTCTCTCTCTCTCTCTCTAAACTATATCTCTTCTTTCTTTTTGCTTTGTTACAGTACTGTACTGTATATATCCTCTAATCAGATGTGGAAAAAGCATAGATGTAAAAACATCAAACAATAAAAGCTCTAGCAAAGTCAGATGCCTGCAGAACCCTTGCCACCCATCCCAAACTGCATTCCTACCCACTCCTAACCAGGGAAACTGCTTCCCTACTCCACCCACCTTCCAAGACAACCCTTTCTCTGAGTGAGTTCCTGTACACATCCTTATTGGAAATTTCTCCAGGCCTCCCCCACCTCCCAAACCCTTTCTCAGTCTGTTTATGAGTTTAAGCAGTGTTAGCGACATTTTCATTACGCCATGCAGCATTGTCAACCATTAGAGAGCAGTTTTTCAAGTTATTTTTAAATAAAAATATATATTACTGTATATAGCTTTGGTCCTTGGTTATGTCAAGCTGCAGGTGAAGATCCGGATAATCAAGGTTTTTATTGTATAACGCTAATGGGAATATCTGCATATGACCTTGTCATAGTAATTGCAGCTATGGCTGCCATGTTGGCACCTTAATTTTGTGTAATGCCTACATGGACAGGAATGCAGCATATTTTTATATTTTACTGTCTACATTCAGTTTGTGAAGTGGAAATTTGTTGTGCAAGGGTCTTTTTTGTTTTATAATTTTAAAGATTTCCTATAGCACTAAAAATTACATACTTCTGCAGATGTACATCTTTATTAAGGGTCAAACTTACATCAAGTAACAGACAAAATCCTGGAAAGAAATTTTGTTTGAATCCTCAATATTTTCAGTTCATCCTGTGATTAAATTTGAGAAGTTGCAATGCTTAGAATAAAATCTTATATATTCATCAAGAACAAACCCTCCAAGCCAGCCCTGTTTTAGTTAACAGTGTTGTCCTAGTGACATGGCTGCACTGTTTATTTGTAATTATAATAAAATAACTACTAAGAAAGCCAGTTTACCTTCCTAGTCAGGGAAAAGGTTGATGTTGATCGTGTACTCATGAGGCAGAGACTGAAGGCCTGTTGCTTGCTGACTGCTACCTTGCCTATGCATCCTAGCTTGATTTCATTCCATCTCATGCCCAGTGAGAACTATTCCTATTTTTGTTTGTCTCTCTTACACTGTAGCTTTTGTAGGATTGTCTTTTCGGCCATAGTCTTCTCTCACTATTTTTTTATGCACTCCAGATTAGTGTTTAATTTTGGCTGAAATATGAAAGCACAGTTCTTGCTTAGAAACATTGCATAAGTTAGCTTTATGCTTTGTCCTAAGAGTGGATGTTAACATTTTTGAAATGTCATGAATGGGTTTACACCTTTTCATTTCACACCTTCAACCCCCTGTGTCTAGCATTGGTTTATGAAGGGCATCCCAACTTCAAGTTGTAAGCAAAACAGAGAAGCCTTTAGTGTAAGGCAGTGGTGTGCATGTGTGTGATGTAAATTGGTTTTGATTGCAAATTGTTTTTGGGGCTAGTATTGGCTCTTCAGCTGAAATAACACCATCATGTACCATTAAGTGGAATAAACTCAGGGAGTTCTTATGGCTCTTTTTCCCTGCCATTGTTTTTTTGTGTGTTTCGTATGTTATGCACCCTATGGGAAGCTGGCCCTTATGACTTTAAAGTCCTTAACACCACCAACAAATCTGAGGTCTTTATTTTGTATGAGGAAATGTTTTAATGGATGCCCAAATTCTCCCTTTTTGGGCAAGTTCAGACTATTGTGGAGGGGGGGGGTAACGTTAATGTTCAGCAACCATTGGTATTGGTTGTTCATAGATAACCTTTAACCCAGTAAGTATCTCGGACCTGTACATATTGAATGTAGACAATCAGCCAGATTGTAAAAGTTACATGGCAGTTTCTTACAGAACAGATATTCAGTGTGGGGGAAACTCGTCTTTACCAGAAGAATATGCCAGGCCAATCATTCACATTCCTGGTTGTTCCAGGCTGTAATGTGACAAAAGACCACTTGACCCCTTATGCTGCAAGGCAGTTGTGACTTAAAGTTAAAGCCACTGTTGGTGTATCATGCAGAGAATCTTTAGGTGCCGAAGAACATACCCCTAGGCCTCTCTCTAAGTTATATGGTTGTCAGATCCTAAGGCTTTGTTTACTTTATTTTTAAAAATTGGTCTTCAGCCACTTTGTACCAGCAGATGAGAGGTATTGTAAGGATAAGAGCATCCCATTTAAGATCCTTAGATGACACCCCTGGACCTTAGTCAGGATGTAGATGCAGCGGATCTGAATTGTGAGTTAATACTCCATGACTTTTGGAAGGGATATGGCACCTACAAGGCAGTTCTGAAAAGAAATGCCATTTAGAATGAAGTTTCAACCAAAGTTGCAGAAAAACTTATTTTTAAGCTACTATATAAGTATGTGGAATCTAAAAGATTGTTAGCTGATAGTCAACATGCATACAGGAACCAGTTAGGTACCTGCAATGCTCTTTTAGACTTAACATGCCATTTGCAAGAGAACCTTGAAAAGGGTTTTGAGTGCAGAGTAATTCAAATAGATTTTATTGCTGCTTTTGATTCTGTAACTCACATGGTACTTAATTATAAACTTCAGAATCTTGGAGTGGGTGGATATGTTTTAGGATTACTTCAAGATTTCCTTATAGGTAGGCAGCAGCAAGTTGTTGTTGATGGGATCTTTAGCAAACCAAGACCTGTCGTGTATCGAGTTCCACAGGGTAGTGTTCTTGGCCCATCGTTATTTTAAGTGTATGTATACAAGTGACGTGAATGTTGGCCTGGAAAACAAGATTGTCATTATGCTGATGATGCAGCACTTTTGGATGTAGTACAGTCTCCACTTTTGAGAAGCAAAGCTGCCATCAGCCTCAAGTTGGACATGGACCGAATCAGTGAATGGTGTAGTTGGTGGGGTGTGAGGCTGAACTCCAGTAAAGTCAGTTTTTCCATAGGGGGTTAGGTGTGAAAGGTGTTTTGCTTTATTTTGTATAAAAAAAAATTTACACCTGAATACTGATTGGCGTTGGTCTCCGTATCTGCCATTTTCTAGTGATTTCTTGGGCCATCCTATATCTGCCACTTTTCTGACTGACTGTTCTTCATCCATACCAACCACGTCCGAACGATCTCAACCTTTGGGATTATAATCTACTTTGCAGCTGCTGGCACACCTGTTCTGCACATCCCATCTGTAATAAGATCAACCAACCACACTTCATTCATGATTTTTAGCAATTTCGTAGTAGTCACACTTCAAATCTCCATTTTTCTGGTAGTATCCAAGACTCTGCTGCTTATGATTTGTAGGCATTATACACATATCAAAAGTTTTTGCTCTGCCTACTCTGTGATTCTTTTATTTACAAATTGTGCAGTACTGTCTTCACTAAAGCTAGGCTGTTGCTGCTTTTTCTTACTTCCTCTCAGTACCTGCTTCACACTCCAGTGTCTACAGTCCCTTCTACCACAGTATGGTGTTTCACCTTTTTCTTCATCCCATTTGTTATCTTATACAATTGAGCTTCATAAGTTGCACACAGTAGTGCTGAGTTCATGTCACACCTTTCCCACAGCATTCACATGGTCACCTTCCTGCTTACTTTTTCCTTGCCTTTCTTTCCAGTCACCTTGAGGTGTTAATCTTGTATAAATGTTAACTGTGAATGTATTGTTTTATACTTTAAATAAAAGTCGTAATTATTTGACCAAACTGGTTAGTTTTCTGTTACAAGCAATAATAGTCAGTGGTTGACTTATCATAGTTAACTGCTAATACCATAGCTTAGGCTTTCTGCGAAGCTTTGCATACTGTTAGGAAATCATGGCACACTTAGTTTAACTCAAGTTATATATCATTCAGATATTACAGTAAATGATATTTATATTCACTAGTGAAGAAAATTATGAAAATAATTTTTAAAAACAATGGTACAGGCAGTTCCTGGTTAACGGCAGGGGGTCTGTCCCCAGCTGAGCACCGCTAACCAAAAATTGTCACTAACCAAAAATCAGTTTTAATAACGCTGAAAACCCTACTTAACGGAGCTGTTAACCGGAGATTGGCGCCGAAACCGCCACTTAACGGCATTAACTGTTAACCAGAGATCGGTGCCGAAAATCCAGTTAATGACGTTGCTAGCCAAGCACTGTAACACCAAAACGCCATTAACTGATGCTGGCAGTAAGCAGGGACTGCCTACATTGTATAATGCAGTACTTAAAATAGGCTCCTTGTCTGTTTTCATATACCAGAATTTGCCTATTATCAAACACCCTTTCAAGTCATAAACCATTCACTTAACTGAGAATTTATGATGATAATACATTACACCATCATTATTAGCATTTGTAAAGTATATGGCTTATTTTTTTTTTTTGACAAACCTGTTCCTTATATACATTTTGCTTGAAGACCAATGAAGTGAGTAATACCCTGGATGAAACGAGGAGGGCTTGTAATGCCATCTAATTACCACTTTGTTTGTTTTGGAATTGGGATTCAGTTTGGGTCTCTATGCATTAACTGAGAACAAGGGTTTTTGTAAAGCAATAGGTTTATAACAATGGAACATGAAGGATTTGTTGAAAATATTTTCACTTGGTTTCCACAACTGTAGGAATTTGTTAGTTTTAGGTAGGGGATTCAAGTTTCATTGATTGCAGTGTTTAAAAATTATAAAAATACGATTACCTGCGTACTGTATTTTCCGGCATTGAAGATGCCGTGACCTTAGTGATGCACACCAGTTTTGGCTAACAAAATTAGTAAAATAAACTCAACAAAAAGTTGCACCACTTTTGAGTTGAAGGTTTTGTTGTGGTTGGTGCACCATATGCATTCAGCTGTCTCAGTGCATTAAAGTACTGTATTGTGGCTTTAGCTGGTGTAGGATGTTGATTATTCTTTTTTTCAATTCATTTGTTTTAAATGTACTTTCTATGTTTTTTCAAGTTGATTTATTTTAATGTTTAATGAACTTTCTGAAATTGACATAATGTACCAGCAAACTGATAAGCTTGAACAGACTGCCACATAAAGTACAGTCCAACTACTTTAATCTGCCACTCTATGGTCTGGTAGTTCCCATGGTCTGGCACTTTTTTTAATCAGTCACCATTAGTATGTTGGCCTAGCTGTGTTTAGGTTTTTGGATTTTTTTCGGATTTCAGACCTGATGCTTGCTGCATAAACACAAAAGTATAGTTTATTTCCAACAAAAACATTCTATGAAAATATACAGCATCAAAGGAACCGTAATTGGCATATATACTCATGTATCATTGTATCTTGTGTATCATGCAATCCTTAAATTTTGTACCAAAACATGATTTTCATCATATCATGTATAGTGCATGCTGCATTTTCTGTAGATTACTCGAGGCTTTGCTTAATGTGTGAGTTTCTTTTTCGGTAGATTACTGTAGGCTAGGCTTTCTATGTGTGCTGTAACTCAGTCTCAGTAGATACCACTGATAATGCATATTACAGTATATGTAAGTTACTACTGATAATGCATATTACAGTATATGTAAGTTAGCTTTTAACTAATAAATAGGCTCAGAAGCAAAGTTCATTAGGTTAAATGTAAATCTTCATACATTTATATTCAACCAGGCTTACCAAAACTTGAGGCTTGTCTAAGAATTCATCACTGTTTAATACTTAACAACCACTTACTATTGTGTGCAAGACACTGACATAAACAGCTGCAAGTACTGACATAAACAAGTGAATCGAGAAACAGCTGTTTGCCGGTGTTAGTTACCGTAACTTAACACACATTTACTGTATTAATAGTTGTGTTATAGTGGTCGACTTGTTGAACATTTTTAAAATTTTTCAGTGGTGATTTTTGTGAAAAATTAAAAAAAAAAAATTTTTTAATGGTGATTTCTATGAATAAAAATAAAGTATATTTTGATCATCCTTCATGCAATGGAGAAGAAAGTGTTAAAATATAACAGTAAATTTAAGGTTGTAGCTGTGGCTGAAGAAATGAATACTAATGTGCAGGGCACAAAACAATTTGGAAGAGGCAAAATCACACCTTTACAGTACTCTGTTTAATTTAAATATGTTCATAAATAAAGTAAGTTGCATTTTTTAAACTCAGCTTTGATAATATACAAAAAAAATTTTTTTATATACATTTCATTAGCAATTACTGGCAGTGATGATGTCAGTAAAATGTAATCAGCTAATATTAAGAATGTAAACATTACCAGAGTGCAAATGGCTCATGATCACTATGTTCACAAATTATAGTACGATGATAATATGACAATAGCACGTGAGATACAGTTGCATACAGTTTTATTAATATTATCGTTATTTTCTATACAACTGTATTATAGGACTTTTGCAAATGTAAATCTGTCAGTGCAACAGTTTAACCGGGGCTGATAGCGCTCTCTCTCTCTCTCTCTCTCTCTCTCTCTCTCTCTCTCTCTCTCTCTCTCTCTCTCTCTCTCTCTCTCTCTCTCTCTCTCAGCAGTGTCAGAGTGCATGTAAATTTAAGATTTTGATGGTAATGGTTGTAAGCCTATGCAACAATTTGTTCTTAGTCTGACAAATGAACACTAAACACCACAATAGGAAATATTAGTAATACAGAATAACATTTTGTGGAACACTTTGGCATTTTAAAAAACCACACAAACATGACATCCCAAATAGAACAGAGTACAAATAGAATAAAGATTCAGCATCCACACAACAGATATTTAATAAGAAAAAATTTCAGTTTTCAAACTCTGAAAAGATTTTGCACATTGTTTCTACATGTATTTACAAAACTACCACACTAATGGTACTTTTACGGATAGTTTTATAATAACATTGCTGTTTTACCTGTGTTAGCTAATAATATTCCTGTTAAGTCAAGATTGTTTGAGGAGCGTGAAAATACTTGCAGTATTGATATATAATATTGTAATATATTGATATACAATATGTACGTTCCTACTCAAACATTGACTTGTACTGTAGTCTGCTGATATGGAACTGAATCTTTGTGACTATTTTTTGTATGGTAGTTTTGCTCATTCACTATTTGACACTATTTAAATTAATTATAATTTATATATAATATACTTCATTCAGAGGTCAAGTGCAAGGTTTTGATCATACTGTCTATCAGAGATAACCATCCTCTGGCATTAGGAGAGGCCAATGAAAAACGAAACCTTTGGCCTCTGGACATATGGACAGACATTTCACGAAAACAAAATTAGCATCTTTGACACAGAAATTGGTCTGTAAATGTATTATTTTTTAAGAAGTTGTAGGTATTGTAATAAATTGGAGCAAACCAAGAGCAAAGCCATTTACCAAATGCAGAAACTGAAACCCTTTTGTAAGCATTTAAGCATTGTTTTATTATTTTTCATTTTCTATGAATTGGTATTGGAGTATCAAACCTATTTTCACTATTGATCTCCCCTTGATATTGTTGAACATAATATGTTAGTATGATCTGCCCTTACATATAATAAATGTGTTCAAAACTCAAACTCACTGATTTAGGAAAAGGATTTGCATTTATCATTATTATAGTAGACTATGATATCTTTTTGCAGTAACTTACTGTAGTGTGTGTTACCTGAAGTAAGTATGCACTGTATATTTAGCCTCTGTTGTATGCTAGAGTTTTAGCAGGTACAGTACTGTACATTTTTCTTTACTGGAACTATATGACTTTTCTTTCTTCAGAGTCCGTGAAGGCTATTGCTGAGACTTTCGAGGTGGCAGTTCAGATGATTGGTTGCGAAGTCCAGCTTGTAACCGGGAAGTTGGAGAAAAAGAGAAGTCGTGGTCGCAGCCAACTTGCCAATTTTCTCAATCCCCTCTCATCACTTACAAAGAGCTCTCCTGACACACTCAAAAGTGCTGGTAAAATTTATTTGATATTTTTGTAATAGTAAATGTTAAGCTTTTGTTAATACGAAAACCAGTGGAATGGTCAACCATATATTCTTATCTAGTAAGTTCTGAATCCAATAAGAAAAGGAAAGAGGAAAGAAGGGTTGGGCTAGTTTTAGAAAAACAATGGAGAAAAGAGATCTTCAGAACTTAGTAGTGAAAGAGAAAAATTTTAAGACACTTAACCATGCAGCTTGAATGATTTCCAGAGGATAACAGTGAGAAGTAGAGGCCTAAAAGCAGTGAGGACTGGATTACTGCTTAAGAAAAATGTCTTTGGTTTGATCTTATCAAGTTTGGAGGAAAAAGATGAAGCACCTCAGTTATAAAGAGTAAAATTCTAAAGAGGGACAAATAAAGCCAATACAGTAGTACTAACTTTTGATTGCCAGAATAACCCCCAAGATCCCTGATCCTTTGCCATCGTTGAGGAGCTTGGGGGTGGCAGCTGGGAGGCCATAATCAGGTGCCTTGGTGATGCTATACTTGTGATGGAGGCCTTGCACCTCAGTTGCTGACTTAGCGGATTGTGGTTTGGTTTTTTCCCTCTCATGGTAACAATTTAGTTTTTCTTTCTTGCTTCTGTCAAGGCAGACTTTGTAATGGTGACCCTGACATAATTTGGATTGTGGAAGGTTTTGCACTTGAAATTTTGATGGAGGATGGAAGTGGATGGCATACCTTAGAATTACACCTTGGAGAAATGCAGTCTCTCTTCATTGACCATGAACCCTTAACATTGCACCTAGGGAAAATGCAGTCTCTCCTTGGTAACCATAAACCCTTAGTGTTACACCATGGGGAAATGCAGTCTCTCCTTAATGACTATGAACCCTTAGAATTACACCTTGGGGAAACACAGTCCTCGGTTACCATGAACCCTTAACATTACACCCTAGGGAAATGCACTCTCTCCTCAGTGACCATGAACCCTTAGCATTACACCTTGGGGTAATGCAGTTTCCCCTCGGTGACTATGCACCTTTAGAATTACACCTTTGGGAAACTCAGTCTCTGTTCAATGACTATGGCTCCTTAGCGTTACACCTTGAGGAAATATAATCTCTTCTCAACGACTGTGAGAAAAAGTCTGTCCTCAATGATTATGACCCCTTAGCATTGCACCTTTGGGGAATACATTACACCTTGGAGAAATACTCTCTCTGCTCAGTGATTAAGAACTCTTTGCACTTCACCTTGGTGAAATACTCTCTTCTCAGTGACAATGAACCCTTCAAATTACACAAAGAAATACAGTCTCCCCACAATGACTGTGAACCCTTAGCATTACACCTTGGGGAAATACTGTCTCTCTATGGTGATTATGAACCCTTAGCTTTATACCTTGAGGAAGTACAGTCTCTCTATAGTGACTATGAGCTCTGAGCACTACTCCTTGAGGAAATAGTCTCTCATCAATGACAATGAACCCTTAGCACTAGACGGAGAAATGAAATCTCATTTCAGTGACTATGAACCTTTAACATTATGCCTTTGGGAAATGCAGAGTCTCCTTAATGACTATGAAACCTTAGCTTTACACCTTTTGGAAATACAGTCTCTCCACAGTGACTGCAAACCTTTAACCTTGCTGAGTATGATCTCTTACACCAAATTACAACTTAGAGAAGTATAGTCTCTCGTCAATTAGTATGAACCCTTAGTAATACACGCTAGAGAAAAACAGTCTTTTCGAAGTGACTATGAAACATTAGCATCACACCTTGGGGAAATAGTCTCTCCAAAGTGACTATGGACTCCTAGCATTATACCTTGGGTAAATAGTGTCTTCTCAATGACTATGAAACCTTAGCATTACACCTAGAGGAGTCTCTTGTTAATTACTATGAACTGTTAGTATTACAGGCAGTCCCCGGTTATCGGTGGGGGTTCCGTTCTGGGGTGTGATGATAACCGAAAATCGGTGATTTCCTGTGCTTTTTCAGGGTTTATTGGCGCTGAAAAGTGCCGATTTTCGGTTATTGACGCCTCTGATAGGTATGTATCGGTGCCAATACCCAATTATTGGCGCTGATAAGCGGAAATCGGCGATTTTCGCCGCTAGACAAGCACCATAAAACCAGATCGCCATTAACCGAGCCCGCTGTTACCGGGGACTGCCTGTACACCTTGGGGAAATAAAGTCTCTCCATAGTGATTGTGAACATATAGCATTACACCTTTTAGAAATAGACTCTCTCCTCAGTGAATATGAAGTTTTACCATTACCCATTACACCTAGGGGAAATATTCTCTTATCAATAACTATGAACCCTTAGCAATACACCTTGAAGAGATACCTCCTCAGTGACTATGATCCCTTAGCATTACATTTTGGGAAATACAGTCTCTCCATGGTGACTTTGAACCCTTAGCATTACACCTTCAGGAAATACAGTTTATGCACAGTGACTTTTAACCCTTGGCATTACACCTTGGAGAAATACAGTCCCTCTTCAGTGACTATGAAATCTTAGTATTACACATTGGGGAAATAATCTCTTCTCAGTGACTATGAACCCTTCGCATTATAGCTTGGGGAAATAGATTCTCTCCCTAGAAACTTTCAACCTTTAGCAGTAAACCTTTAGAAAATACAGTCTCTCATCAATGACAGTAGACTCTTAGCTTTACAGTGCTACCCCGCTTTTTTGCACTTTACTTTTCCACACTTCATTTTATCACATTTTTGTGGAACACCTTTCACTTTTCTGTGGGAACTTTCACCAATTTGTGGATTTTTTTTTCTATGGGTTGTATCTCTAAAATTATCACTAATTTGCTTTTTTTCATAGAGCAACACTATTTATTCACAAATTACTGTATTTTTTCATATTGTGTTCGTGACTAAATACTGATTTTTATGATAAAAATAATTTACAGTGTACTTATAATGTAATAATGTATCTGTTAAGCTCATTCCAGGTTGGGCCCTTAAGGGCAATGAAAGATGTATTTGAAATGATGTTACTGTAAAATGTTTTTGGATGATAGAGCATATTGTACAATATTTAAAATATTTGCTAATTATTTTAATTTTATTTTCCCGTCTGCCTTTACTGGAAAATAAAATAAAAATAATTAGCAAATATATTTTAAATATTATACAGTATGCGCTATCATCCAAACACACTTTATAGTAATATAATTTTAAATCATCTTACATTACCCTGAGAGAGAGAGAGAATGCTCGGTCTGGGGCCCAACCTGGAATGAGCTTAATAGATACATTTTTTACCATAAACATCTGTATTTAGTCAAAGAAGACAATATGAAAAAATACAGTAATTAGTGAATAAACAGTGTTGCTCTATGAAAATAAGCAAATTAGTGATAATTTTAATTGCTTTTACCAATATACAAAGAAACGGGACAATTCCAATAAGTGTCCTTGCTTACCAGCAGCATTGGTTAACAGCGATCCAGTTTTCTGGCGCTTTTCTAGCAATGCTATTAAGTGGATTTTCGGCACCGATACCCGGTTAACAGCACCGTTAAGCGAGTTATTAGTGCTATTATCGCCAATTTTCAGTTGGTGGTGCTCAGCCGGGAACAGAGCCCCCACTGTTAACTGGGGACTGCTTATGCTTATGTATACAAGGGGTAACTTGATTAGTTGTCAAACTTTCTTGTCAGACATTTTTTTAATTTGTATTAAAGACTTATTTAATTTGTATTAAGCATGTTATAGATATTTTGCTGTGTTTACACTAATATTAATATTTTAAAATTAGTAAATCATTGTTGTAAGCAATGTAGGGGGTGTATACATAAGAGTAACAGTTGTAAAATGGCACTAATCTAAGATGACTAAGGATGTTTTGGGATGATGGTTTGGGGCGTATTTTGTTTGAATTGATGGTAAATTGTTTTAGTATAATAATTTAAGGTATATTTTTGTTTGAACTACTAATTAGGCAGTGAACTTTTAAAATAGATAGTTATAAGCATTTTAGTTTACGAAGTACAGGGTATTTGGCAGTTATAAGTGTTTTTAGAGGGGATTTTGCATTTCCGCAGTGGGTTCTGGAACCTATCCACACGAAAAAATGGGGGATTACTGTACATCCTGGAGAAATGCAGTCTCTCCATAGTGACTATGAAACTTTAGCATTACAGCAACCCCCGGGATTCTCAGGCGATAGGGACCACAACCACCTGCAAATAGCTAAAATTCAGAAATACTTGACACCCCCCCTCTAAAAATACTTATAACTGCCTATTTTAATTGTTCAGACAAGAAAGACCCCCTCTAAAAACACTTATAACTGCCTATTTCAATAGCTCAAACACTAAATGTACCTTAAACTATCATCCTACACCAAATATACATTAACCTATCATCCTAAAACACTTTAATATAATTTCAAAGTCATCTTATAACATTACCCTTGGAATTATATGCCTCGCAGATATGTGTGAAAACTAATCAAGTTACCCCTTAAGAGAGTGTCGGGGGGTGCCATTAAGAACACTTCCCAGTGGAACTGTTTTCAAGAGGGAAATCTTTGAACTGACATCTTCCATTTGCAGTTGAATTGTACAGTCTGTCAGAATTTTTAAAAATAAAAACTGACAGGTGACCACAGATTTTATTTTTTTGTGAATTTTTTTTTAATATTGAGTATTTCCATAATGTATCATAGGCTTTGTGTATATCAAAGAAAATAGCCAATGTTAATTATTTGCATTCAAATCCTCTTTGGATGTAATCTTACAGGTGGGCCAATTAATAGTAGATCTATTGTTCAGTGATTCAAACTGGATACGCACCAATATCTTATTTTCAAGATTTTCACAAACAACTGGCATAAGCTACTTGTTAGGTAACTGGTCTGCAACCTGTTTCATTACTTGGGAATTATTTTCCTGGAGATGAGAATAATTATGGCATTATCCCACTCTTTGAGAAAAACTTTTGAGCCACAAATGATTATAAAATCATAAAAATATAAGACTAAGCTAATGGTGCTTGATATTTCACAATTTTAAAACAAATTTTATCTCTACCAAGAACAGATTTGTTAAGATTTGAAAGGGCATGATCTAATTCTTCCATACTGAATTTTCTATTATAAAGTACAGTCGAACCTCTTAAAACTGGCATCCTGTGGTCCGGGAACTCCCGTAGTTTGGCTCGATTTTGAATCAGCCGCCATTAGTTCGTTGAGCAGCCATGAGGGTGAAGTTCAACTTACCTCTTCACCCACAGAACTGGACTACCTGATATGGTCAAGACCTAGGCTGATGACCATGAAAGTGCTGTGTCTTAAGAAGGTCACTAGTTGTAACAAGGAAGCATTCAGGCATTTGGTTTTCAGAATATGAAAGAAATAACTGGCATGAATATCAAATTAACAAAACTTTATGTGAATACGTACATTCATACTCAAGAGGAGGAAGAATTGCCAGAAAACAATTTTTGAATGCTTAGAGTTAAGATACAACACAATCCACTTTGTAGAGATACTGTACGTGAAATAATGATTGTAACTGCATGTTCAGAGTTGTGAGGATAAATTGGGCAAGGTTTACCACTAACTATAAAAATTCATGATCAAAACAGACAAATATGCCCTTTTGGGCAAAGACCTTTATTATGCAAATTATGGCCAGAATTTATGTGTACATATGGAAATATTGTAGTTACAAAATATGGCTAAACTTTGGATCTGAAACTTACCCCACAAACTGAATATACACCAATTTGAGCCAGTGGAATTAAGGAAACCAGTGTGTAAGTATATGTATTATATTAAAAGTTGATTAAAATAATTTTTGACTGGAGGGCATCATAAAGAAGAGATTCAAGACCCATGCTAAGTGTGTTGATGTTCAGTAAATACAGACCCCATCTTAAAATGTGAGGGTATAGTAAGAGATTTGAAGATGATGAAAGGAAACACTAACTGGCAATTGGTTTTGGAGAATTTGAGAATTTTGTCAGTTTGACGCAAAGAAGTATTCAACGGAGAGTGTTACAGACCAGGCTCTAAATATCAGAAAAGTAAATGGAAATGGAGGCAGATGTATTGAGAGTGAAGAGTCAGATGCAGGGCAATCACTGCTACTAGGCAAGTTCATTTGGTTTTTGCCAGAATTTATGTGTACATATGGAAATATTGTAGTTACAAAATATGGCTAAACTTTGGATCTGAAACTTACCCCACAAACTGAATATACACCAATTTGAGCCAGTGGAATTAAGGAAACCAGTGTGTAAGTATATGTATTATATTAAAAGTTGATTAAAATAATTTTTGACTGGAGGGCATCATAAAGAAGAGATTCAAGACCCATGCTAAGTGTGTTGATGTTCAATAAATACAGACCCCATCTTAAAATGTGAGGGTATAGTAAGAGATTTGAAGATGATGAAAGGAAACACTAACTGGCAATTGGTTTTGGAGAATTTGAGAATTTTGTCAGTTTGACGCAAAGAAGTATTCAACGGAGAGTGTTACAGACCAGGCTCTAAATATCAGAAAAGTAAATGGAAATGGAGGCAGATGTATTGAGAGTGAAGAGTCAGATGCAGGGCAATCACTGCTACTAGGCAAGTTCATTTGGTTTTTGCCAGCACAATCAAAGCCCTTGTGCTTATTCCATGACAATAGATACTGGGAGCCATAATTGTAAAACTTCTATATCATAAACAGAATTCTGAAGGGAACTACTGTATAATGAGAAAGAACAGTGTGCATACTGCACGATGTATAAGGCAAGAAATGGCTGTGCTGAGAGTACACCTGACTAGTCATAGATTTAGGCAAATGAAAAGTTCCAAACCATGAGAGTAATTCAGTATCATACTGCCTGGCCCATCCTAGAAGGGTCCCTTTCACATTATAAAGAGAAAAGCAGAAGAAATATTTTTTTGAGTCTAAGCCATTTATTTGCATTCAGATTGTGTAAAGAGTAGTATTCTTGCAGGAATTGTGTAAAGAGTAGTATTCTTGCAGGAATCTTATTCAACTATCAGTGGGATACAGTAATCATGAACTATAAGTTTTCTTGTTTTTCAGAGCTTTGTTCTCCTCCTCATACACTTAGGATATCGTGTTTGTTGTTTCAGGAACTCGGGCTTTCAGCAATGTAACATCTGGTCTGGCAAAGTTGAATCCAATGTCTAGCTTACGTTTCAAACGTCCCACTTCTGTACAGAATCACCAAAAAATTTCACAGTTTTACCTTCAGGTAGGTAATTATATAAAAGGATTGGTGATTTGTAATTTATACACAGTATAAAACTATTTCATATCCGTAGCTATGGCTGACTAATTATGTAATTAGGTTAGGTTATTGAAGGTCATGATGGAAAATAATACATGCAGTTCCAAACTCTTTACCTATTTGATTTGCATTCCTCCTCATTTATGATAGTCAAAATTTCCTTGAAGTATAGTAAAAAGTACTTAAAAATCACTTGTGTTAATGAAAAACAAAAACCAGTGCACAAATCATTACCTGAGCAGTCAGTTTTAGAAATTTGATAAAAATAGCATACATACTCATATGTTAGCCAATATAGTGCATACATTGCTGTTTCCCAACATATATTCTTACCAGCATTGATGCAGCAATCTTGAACCCAACTTGGTTTTAAGGCAGAGTGTCTGTACTTAGTACTACTGCAGAATCTTGGTGGGGAGAGAGTTGTTGTATGAAGAGGAACACTTGTAATGAATAGATGTTTCATTAGTCTTGTGCGGCCCATATTTTTTCTGAAATTATAAAAGACTTATGCTGTCATATGGGAAATGCTTGTCATTAGTAACTCTGCTATTACCTTATGTGCAAGCATTTTAACATTCATGTTTTTGTTTTTACTTTATACATATGTAAATTCTTTTGTATAGATAGTAGGTTAAATATGGTACTGTGATAATAGTATTTTCATTTTCTTGACTGAGTATAAAATTTGACAACACTTCATGTGAACAATAACTGTAAACAATTTTATTAAAACATATCAATTAATTTTTTTTTTTCTTTCAGAAGCCACGTGTATCAGTGCAAGATGACACTGACCTTGTTTTGCCAATGAATGGGGTGGAAACTTACTTATCTTCATGTGGAGTTCTTGCCTCAAGTCTCTCTCCATCTCTTACTCCTCCTCGATATCCCTCACCACCTGTTACACGTTGCTACAGTGACTCTGCTATTTTAAATTCTAGGAGTAATTTAAGAGGATGCATTGGAGGAATTGGCAATCATCGTTCCCCAACTCCTGAAATACTGGTAAGTGAAATTGCAGAGAATTCCAAGACACCATCACTTACCCCCACCTTTGGAGGTTTATCTCCATCACTCTTGATGCAAAGGGTGAGGAAGATCTCTCACTCATCTGATGAGGTTGATGTTCGTGATGAGAGAGATGGATCAGGGAGTAGTGTGTTAAGAGCTTCCTCAGCTACTGATCTTCAGTTGCACCTTCCCTCCAGTCATTCTGAAGGCCATATTGGGGGTTCATCCATCCCAACAGGAAGAACTGGACAGAGTGGCGATCAGTCAAATCCTCTGTCCCCCTTGTCAGCCTTGAATAAGGAAGCAGTGCTTGCCCCGTTTTCTGTCTTAGCCCGGGGAGTACAGAGCCTTGCACCCAATGCTGGCCGGCTAGCAAGAGGCATGCAGAGCATTGGTGCCAACTTAGATCCGAGGAGACTACGTAATCAGAGAAGGCAGCTTGAAGAGGATCCAGTTCTAAAAGAACGTGAGGCCAATTGTAAAACCAAAATCATTCACATCTAAAGGGACAATAATTTTTCCCTCTTATATGTGTAAAGTTATATTTTGAATTTATTTGCTGTATCACATTCTGTCCCATATACAGCGAGTGTGGGGATAATGACAAATTGTACAGCTACAGAAATCTGTGTGATTTTTAGGATATATGCCAAAGTACAGACTGTTCTTTTAGCATCTATTTATTTAAACTTATTTATTGCATATTTATTAGTAGTTTCACAACTACAAAGAACAAAGGTTTTGTCCGTGTTATACACAAATACTGTAGAAATAAATTGTATAGTTTAGTGCATGAAATGCACAAAAAATGTTTCATGATGTACATATTTATACTATCTTACAAAGAATGTAATTAGATTTTTCAGTTTTAGTAAAGTTTGATGTTAATTTTCATATTTGATCACGTGATCATCCAGTCACAACTAGAACACATACATTCTTTATTTGAATTTTTGTCCAAGATCCCAAAGTTTTTACAGTTTTTGTATTTCATGTTAGTTTTTCTTCTATTACAGATTCTTTATTCTTTCTCCATAGAAAATAGTGTTACATTCATCCAAGTAAAACTTTTCAAGCTGGCATCCAATTTTTATAGGTTTTTGTCTCCGGTATATTGTGAAGGATTCACAGGGTAAAACCTTGCCAAAGGAATTTTATTGCTTTTACTAGTTTTCCTCAGTGTGTCAGTAGTGAGACAGATTTTTGGTTACTCATTATTTGTTGTCAGATAGCTTGATCTATAGTTTGATCAAGGTATTTTGTCAGATAGCTTGATTAAGGTATTTGATCATTATAAAATTTCACCAAAAACTGTGAACAGAGCATACATGAGACCATTCAAGTAAAGTAGTGCAGTGGAATGATCTTGTCTTGTTCATCATCTTTGTAATGCATAGGAAGTGAACAGTCCTCTAGTTAGCGTTTTGCGAAGAATGTATGTTTGCCCACAGAACACTTCAACATCAAGTCCAAATAACTGTATAAAAATCAAATGCAAGCATGAATTAGAGGTGGAATCATATTAAGATTAAAAAGTAGTTGTAATTCTTATATTAGGGTATGGCACATAGTCATTATTGTTGCAACAATATTGTACTTGATAACTGATAGGAAATGACAAGCATTTGTGTGTCTTTATAATTGATATTTTCGTTGTAGGTCTTCTCGTTATTCTAGAATGATTTTGTTAAGTAGTTAAGATATTTACACAAATATTTAATGCATTTACTAATACTACTGTGAGTTTCAAGTAGGAGGTTTTGTACTGTTTAGAAAGGGTAAACTATAGTATAGAGGTTCATTCCGACTTCTCAGAGAAGTTACTTTATTTCAGACTTTTTGGTAGTTGATTGCCTGCGTCAGTGGACATTTTTAACTCCTTGAGGAGATTTATTCCTTGGGTGTTAAAGAGGTGAAAGTCTGCATTAAAAGAGAAATGAAATCCTTACACATATAACTGGTTGGAATCAAGATGGTAGGGAAATTTTACTCTTACTCTTTTCATGGTGCTAGAAATAATTCAGGGCTTCAGTTACAAAAGAAATACAAAATAACCTATTTCAACAACCTAAATATCTTGACAGAAGGTAAATGATGATCCCACTTCCAACACTTTAATCCACCTCCAAGGAGAATATAAATTGGGGCTGTCTGGGTTGTATGTAAAGAATTGAATCACTTTACATACTGCATCAAATCTAAAGAAAAAATAATAATTACTGTAGATTTTAATAGTAAGTTATGTAAGTTTCCTAAAATTATTGTCTTTTTAGACTTGATACCCTCTATCTTGGTTAATTTCTTGTTGTACAGATTTACATGTGTTTTTTTTGATAGTGCATTAAGTTGACAGAACTTGAGTGAATTTCTTTTTTTTTTTTTTTTTTGCGTCAATTCAGAGCATACATCATTAAATACTGTAAGTCCCATATAAAGTACAAATCTCTTATTTTAGACGTGGTACTGCCAGGTATTGGGCTGTGTTAGCTGAGAACTGAGTTTGATATTCATCCGTGGTGAGTATTCCTCACAAGGGAGAACTGCTTTGCTCATCTCTAATTTCGTTACTGTGTCAGCTCTCCTGTGATGCAGACATGAAAGCTAGTTCTGAAATTCATTTCCCTTCATCTCTTCAGTTTTTTACCTGTTTAGATAGTCAGTACAGTACTGTATAGTGATTTTTCAGTATACTTTGTTGCCAAGACTGCAGTTGGCTGTTATAAATTCTCAGTGCAACATGCAAAGAAAGATATGACAGAATTTTGTGTCTGAATTAAGAACATCTTCGTCTTTGAATACTCGTACTGATTTTATCAACCATGCAAGTTCCAGTGGTAGGAACAGGTTTTGTTTAGTGGTCATGTCTTGACGCCAAAACCACCTTTAAACCATAAAAAGTCACTTAATTGACAGCAGCCAAAGGGAAATATTGCCAAGCTCATCAGCAATTGACCAAAATTGAATAAATTGTGTAATTATGCTACCTTGTGGCATGGGGAAGTCTGTTTCCTTGCACTACCATGGTTGTTAGGAGGTAGGGAATGCAAGATGATGATGATTGTAATGTTTTACAGTCTTTTTATTTTTCCTTTAGAGGAGGAGATTTGGAAGGATGTCACAGCCACGATAATAGGGCAAAAGATGAGCTATTGCATTTCCTTCACTCTCTTTTGCCTGCTAAGACGGAGTTTCATGTAGTTGTTAGTGCACATGACAGCTATGATGCACTTTACATTATGAATGTAAAGAATCTTAATGGCATTAATTAACCTAGAGTGAGATTTGTTTTCACTAAGGGGACTGAAAACTGAAAAGCTCTTTTAGGATGCATCAGGTCCACTAAGGCAGTACGGGGTTCATGTCAGCCCATGGTAACAGAGGTACAGTTTCCCAAAACACTGCCAAGCTCTAACATCCCAATACATCAACCACCTGTGTGACAGAACAGGTTCCTTATAAACTCGGTGCTCTTGTACAGGCTAACTATTTAATTAAATATCATGCCACAGGTTCCAAAGACTTGTCAGTTTGCTGTAACAGAGGGAAGTTCATGCTGTGAAAATGGCTCACATTCCTCAGACATGATATTTCATCTAATTCCAAATGTATTCAAATTTAATTGAATAGATACACCTTGGTAACCTGAACTCTTTATCGTTATCACTCTGACAAGAGCATTGACTTGTACTAACTTAAAATGGAAGCCTTGACATGTGGAGAATCTCTCATCAATACAGGAAGCACCAAGACCGTAGAAGATAAATGAGACCAGCATGGAGATATAAACAACACAAGAACCTAGAGAAATGTAAGGATGATTCACACAAAGGAATGTCTCTCCATGCAGAGGAACATCAGAAAACCCACAAATCCCTTCAGATCACTATGATACAGTGAACTGAGGACAAATCTAGACATGCTGAATACCAGTTTGACCATAAAAAAGCACCATGCACGACTAGTTATCTCAACATACTAGATAGAGTTCAGTGTGTCCTCCAGGTTACAGATTTTCAGTTTTTTGTACCTCAGACTAACTGAAATATTATTTAGGTGTTTGTAATGCCTGCTGATATGTAAAGAGAAGCCATGACAGGTGACACATGAATTCCAGTTGCAGATCTGGGACACACCCAGTTCTAGCCAGTATCAGTTACAAGCTAACGTATACTGCTGTATGTTTTTGTTGATACCAAAGATGACAGTACACCAGAGGTAGATTTCTCACCAGGCGAGTAACCAGAAAGACTCCTGGGTCTTCTAAAGTCCATATTCAATTTTCCTTGTACATGTATGCCTATATGCAAAACAAAGGCTGTATATGTTGATGATTGCACTCTCAACCAGATAGGTTGATACAGTTGGATGAGCAGTTATTACATGAATTATACAGTGTATTAAGTTGAGGGGTTGTGTAGTTAAACAAGTGATAATTTAACCAAGCAAGTACCACATCTAGTAAGCATTTGGTATGTGTCAAAACCATGAGTAACTTTGGGTATTTATACCAGCTTTAGTGATAAATTCTCTTAATAAGGTATAATCTTAACAAACTTTTGTTTGGCAGCATTTTTCATAGGGTGAAGGCAGCATCCATTCCAGTTATGACAGTGTTGCAGATGACCTAGCCATTTTTGGGCTCTTAAAGGTAACAGAATTGGTGTAGAAAAAATATTTAAAAAGTATTTAAATCTAATACTCAGGTTTCCAGCTGTCATTTGCTGCTGTGATTAATGGAAAGAAATGACGCTTGGAAAATTTATGTCTGTATATAAACATAAGAAAAATCTCATTGTCCTGGAATCATAAATCTGTTTCATTTTTAAAACAAATTTAAATACAGCACTGTATTATGTTGAAATGAGGTTTGAATGTAAATATCTGAAGACCCAGTTCGAATGTATGCTAATTATTTATACAATACTGAATATTGTATGATATTCATCAGTTGGCAAACTTAGGAATTTGGTGATTTATGAAATCCTGGTATTTCAATTCTGTCCTTGAGGTTATCATGCATATCAAGAAGTTCCCAGAGTGGCTGGTGTGGGACCACTTTTGTTCTAATTACCTGACACTGTATCTAGTTTGGTTACTAAGGGTGAATGGATACCTGTACAGTAGTCGGTTTTATGTTTTCCTTCAGGTATCTAAATGTTTCTACTAACTGATCTTGTAATCATATATATTTTTTTTTTTAAGTACAGGTTAGGCAGCCTAACTTTCTCTGATATCTCATGTGTCTTAATTGACAGTATTTGTTTGATTGTTTCTTGTATGTACTGCCTGGAATCTCCTTGTCCTAAATAGTGCATTGTAGTTGTCTTCTTTTCCTAGTGGAGTTAGGATATTCAGTAATTTTTTTATCTTATGTTTTTTAGTTACAAAGGTTCAGGTGTGTGGATGTGATAGAAAGGTACGCATGTTTTTTAGTTACAAAGGTTCAGGTGTGTGGATGTGATAGAAAGGTACGCGTGTGCAAATTGAAACTGTTTCTCAATGGGTTTTTAAGGGGACTGGCGTCTATCTGGAAAAAGTACTAAAACTATTTGAGACCCAGGTCTTGAGTTGTTAAAATTTCTTTGGTTTATTTGATAAACAAATGTACCTGCAAAGGTGTTGGAATGAGGTAAATAACTTTTGCACTTAAGGAAACAACATATGCTAATTATTTATAAATAATTGAAAATGTAATGACTTTCACTGATTGACAAAATTATTAATCTGGTTATTGAAATACAATACATACAAGGAATTTGGTTTCTCAGTTTTAGAGGATGGTCCAAATAGAAAGCTGGATCTGCCCTTGTTAGTACTTAAGATTTATTTAGCTATAGGTAATCTCTTGACTTGGTAGTGGGTTATATTCTTGATCACCTAACAGAAGGTGGCAAACTAGGTATTCATTAATAAAGTAGTAGAGGAAGATTATGTTAAGGTGGAGAGGCAGGCCTTGATCTTCCATCAGCATCAAAACTGCAAATTCAGTACAGCATTTACAAAGTCTAAATATAATTTTTTCAGTATCCTTCGTAAACAGAATCATTCTAACTACGTTATCCCACTTATGAAAGGTATCAGTTCTTTATATTCAAAACATATGACAGAACTACAAGTGCCCCTGTAATATTAATTTTAGGAATTTATAACACTATCTTTGTCCTGGGTCAGGTGTAGAATGTGAGGCAAAAAGTTTTGTCTTTTAGTGGTAACGTGTATTATTCCTTGGAAATACTTTTATTTTGTCTTACTGGTGCATTTTGTTTAAATTTTATGTTTTCTGTTTCTGCATTTTCCATTCAATGCATCTTCGATTACATAGGGTTCTCAAACTTTTTAGGTTGTGGAATCTGTTTTAGCTCAACCCCCGGGACATATACAAAACACAAACTGGTAACATTACCAGTAGGTATGGTTTCTCACTAAAATTCATGTGGAGGAGTAGGACAGAAAAAACATGGCCAGGATACTTGGCCTGGCTTTGCTGCTACGTAGGTTTTAATTGTACCTTTGGCCAAGCTAAAATGTATTTAAATGTTACAGGACCAGCATTTATGAATAGTAATAGCATAGCTGTCATTTATTTAAAATAATAAACCATATGAGTAAACAAAATTCAAATCAGTTCACTCATGTGGAAATAGATGATACAATAGTTCATTGTAATGTAATTCCCACTAGTGATTTTTGTAACTTTCATCATTTGTTTCACTAGACATTATATAAAACAAAGATAAATTGGAATTTTGTATAGAAATTGTATTTTATTATATTTTATGTATTTGTTTTATATCAGCTTTTTACACCAAAAGTTAGGTAGATCCCATTTATCCACACCCTTTTCTAAGCACAAGTTTATTAATCCTTTTAGATTATCCAGCGAATCATTTTGGAGCCCTGGCACTCAAAATTTATTCACCACATATTTACAATTCAGCTGTTTAGCTTCTATTAAACATTGCTTTTAAAATAGGGATAGTATTCAGTATTTTTGCACTTCCATTGTAATTCTCATTTTCTCAGCATTACTTTATTGCTTTTATATTTCAGTGATGTGTTATGGTAATTTATTTTGTGTGCAATGTAAATTGAGTGATTTAGAACCAGCTTATTTTTGAGTGTGTCATTTTATTATTATTCTAGTTCAGTTCTTCACCCTCCCACATTCATACTGTAGTTGCAGGCTTGATTTGCCAATGGATGACTCAAATTTTCAGCTAATGCTGCCCTGTACCTGGCAGTTTAGTATTAGTGAATTAAGAGGTCTGTATTTATGGAACATATGATTACAGTATATAGAAGTTAGTATACTGTATTGTATATAGTCTTGAACAGTACACAGATGACTAGACAACTGTATGCTTCAGATGGTTTTTGCATTGTGCTTTTGTAGTATTAAAATACTTTAAAAAAATACATATTACAGCCTTTACAAAAGTTTTTTATGGGGTCTGTTTAAGGCAGAAGTAACATTTCCAGGCAGCATAGGGAAAGGAAGCATCTTAATTAATCATGTGTCTTTTGTTTTAATGTAATTGACGTATATTTGTACTAAACAACACTGTCTTGGGTAAATGCATTACTTCAAAAGTGTTTGATCTTATCTCGGTATGTATATAAATAAAAATTATTTATTATGCCAGGTGGACAGAGATCCCCCCCTCAGTTAAAAGTAAGATCCCATTTTGCATCAACTACTCAACTCGGTTGGAAAGAGGTGGTCTCAGAAGACAGGTGCATTTGCATCCATATGTTTCATGACTTTGTTTTCTGCATCTTGTTGAGCTGTACATTTTTGGCATCCTGTCAAGTGCTTAGGCTATGATCCTTGCAATGTAAGTTATACCTTAAAGAATTTTTAGATTGTCAGTGCCTACATTGACAAACGATTTCTGATGTTGGCCTTGAGTAATTTAGGCTAGGCCATCTTGCTCAGACCTACCTTTGGCTTTTTTGTCTTTATATTCTTCCATGCTGTTTACTTATAAACAACACTTTCACATTACAATGTAATTGGCCAATCTGTCAGCTCTCAGATTGGAAATAACTGTACTAAGCTAGTGGGACCCAAAATAACCACTTTATTGCTGGGAGACCCTACAGAGGGTTTGATGGCATGACTGATTCAAAATTGTCATCTGAAGAGAGCTGTTGTATGCTTCAACCTCTTTTCCATCAAAGTAGATATTCATTTATCTGAGACAGTGTTTTATTTAGTAAAAACTTTTTAGCATTATTAAAATGTATTTTTTTTTGTTTTGTTTATACAGGCCATTTGGCTTCTTGTTGATCATGGAGCAAAATTTCATACCAATTAGGGTACGTGAGTGATAAGTGTTTTATGCTAACCTAGGGAAATTTATTACCACCAAGGCTAATATGACCATTGTAAATTATTGACATGTTTTTGTGGTCAAAACTGGCAACAAGCCCAATGGTTTCTTCAGACAATGGTGTGAATGTACAAAGCACTATATTATTGGAGAAACTGCTTTTGAAAATCTGTCATACTTTATTTCCATTGCATTATTATTTATGCTCGAGGTGTCTTGTTGTTGACATTACACTAGTAGGCAGTGAGACTGGATTAACATACAGTATTGATAATGAAATATGTTTATAGAGGGCCTAGACTTCTCCATCCCTATGTATAGGATCTTAACCTGGAGGACGTTTTGGTTTGAAGACATTACTAAGGTCATTGATTAGAGTGCATTACAGATATAATCATCTGTTTTTGCAGCCATACTGCAAATGATGGCCTTGAATTTATATAAATGATATTGTACTCATGAGAATATATACAGCTTAGTATATGATTTGGAATACTGACTACAATTTCCTTCTTAATAATTATAAGCCACATTCCTTCAGAGGTGAATGATTGATCTCATATAGTAAAATTTATTATATTTTCACCTACCTAATGTTAGTATTATTTATGTAGTAAGCAGTAGTTATATAGTAACTTACACAGAATTTCATTTATTATAGACAACAAAGGTAATTTCAGAAAGGTTAAGGTCTGACCCACGAACAATTACTAATTCAAGGAGGGGCTGCAAGAGTCTTTGATCATTGTTTTATAGCCAAGTAGTATGGTTTATGTAGTAGGTATCTGAATCTAGGTGATTATTTTGATATTTAATGATTTTGGGTTCTTCCTAAGCATCTTTTGGCAGCTAGTTTGTGCAAGGCTTTATGCAGACAATGAGTGAATCTTCAGTTTAACTGCACCACCCATAAGATATTAATGCATTGTTTGTATTATTTATATTATCATTAGAATTGCCATAAAAATTTCCACTTTTAACTTTTTGTTAGCATTTGAGCTATATAGTATTGTTAACCTAGTTGCTGTTTAGTAATTTTTATTATCATCATTAGTTTTCCTTACTACTGATAAACTGTTTTTGTATATTTTATGTCCAAAATAAATACAGTTCTTCCTGATAACTTATTTGAATATTTTGTTTATTAACCTCTATGATTTTTATCCCTTTTAGTCGGTACTCTCTCTATATTTTTGCTTGTGGTTTTTTCTCATTTATTGATTTGGTAAATTTTGTATGTATGACGGTACAGTAATTTGGTACTGGATCACTTCTTTTATCAGCCTTCTGCAGGTAGCATGCTTTGTGCATTGAAACCTCAAATGCTTCAATGTTGACTATATAGTAGTTAAATTGTTGGCCTGTAAGATGCAGGCATGTATTCCCTGTGATGGAACACATGTACCTACATTTGCACTTTGCAGCTATTTATGATGCGTTGTTGGTAAATTGTGATTGGCACCATTATAAATAACATTTTATTTTCATTAACTCTCCACTGAATTATATTTTTTTTTCCTTCCCCATGCCCCATCCTGAATCACTGAAAATTTTGATTGGGAAAATGTTTATTTTGGGCAGTGTCAGCCATAGTGTTTAGTGATTGTTTAAGTTACAGTATTTATTGTAGGTCTTCCACGATCATCATATTGGTAAATTTTGTGGTTATTGCTGATTTTTTCCATGATTCACTCAGCATTTAATATTTCAAATGCAACTTTAGCTCTAGATTATCGTATAAATGTAAATACTGTATGTATTGTGAGTCCATGCAAATTTTTTTTTCAAAGCTGTAAGGAAAAATATCCAAACGTTTAATACATTTTTGGTAGGCCATGGACTGGTTCCACCCACAGAGGGTAAATTGTTCACCTTGGAAAATATGCAAAACTTTTTAAGGTCTCTCTTGGATTACACCGAGATAAATTCTGAGAAATACAAGACATTTATTGAGATGCACTAGTTATACAAGTGAGAGTCACCCTATGCAGAAACTACAGTGATAAATTAACTTCATTGTCATTATACTTCATGGAAATGTATTGAAAGCCACCTATGCTTATAATCTCTTCAGTCAAACCTATTTAATGCTGACATCAGAAACAGTACACTTTGCCTTATCCCACTTACTTTGGTACTTTTATTTCCTCTTGTAACTGAAAAGTTCATCACATTTTAATTATCATCATCATTAATATTTTTGTCATTTTCCTTTCATGGGGTTAGACTTGAAATGAGTTTAATCTATACTGCTGTGTTTAATCATCTGGCCGAGGTAGGTCTTCATCTATGCTCTTCCCTTGTGGGTTTTGGGCCTTACTGTTGGTTGGTCCTTGTCTTGGCTTTTCCATAATATCTACTACAGTATAGTACCATACCGACTTAATTGTTCTTCTCATCTTCTTCTTGTGTCCAAATTATTTCAGGCCCTGACATTTCAGTCTGTTTTTCAGCAACTTTCTTCTTTGGATACGATCTTCCCAATATTTCCCAGCCTTGAATTTTAGCATGTTTTTGCTACAAATGTTCAAAATCTCCTTTTGTATTGTACATGCCCATGCCTCTGTTGCATGTAGTTTAGCCCCCTCAGCACTTGCCACAAAGTTTTGCTCCATTTGCTAATGGAATACTTTTGTTCAACAGTAGTGTAGCAATCTCTTTCCACTTCGTATGTGCTGTTCCTACTTCTTTTCTTACTACCTTCTCACAACTTACTTCACAATTTAGTATATCCCCAGGCTAATGGATGTTTAGGTGTGTAAAGTAAGAACAGAATGTACAGAGAATTTGCCAGAATGTTCACAGCACTGCATATGGGGCCAAAAGAAAAGGACCATATTGAAAGGGAAACATTACTGGACTGTCAGTTAATTTTAGAAAGGTTTTCTAACCTTGATTAGAGCACAAAGAAATTTCATAGTTTGGCCAAGATTGCATTACAGTAATTTCTTGCAAAGAGCTTTTCAGGAATAATGTTTTTTGCATAGATCTTTGTTCATGAAGTGTGGGGGATATAATTGTCAGCAGTCTTATGGTATTGTAATATTTATTACAACAATATATTTTCTTTACTGGTTTGATGTCAATGTTAAAAATCATTTTCTGGTTCAAGTTACTTTCAAATGTTTGTACTGAAATTTTACCGATATATTTTTACTGATTTCCTTGTACTTGTATAATAATGTACATTAACAGCTTCAATTGTGTAGAATTTATGGAACTAGCTTCTAGATACACTTAGCATTGATGTGTTCCAAAATAATTTCTGTTGTAGGTGGCATTGGTCCATGGCACTTCCTCATTCCCTGTGGCTTTTGTGGTGTAAGAAACACAAACCTAGTTTTTCGAAACACACTGATATCACATGAGTCATTGTTGTCATCAATATCCTTATCAATAATCATCCACGATGTTCCCCCCCATTTCCCATGTATTTACATGCCCCATAATGCTTAGAGAGTTCCTGTGCCACATCCCTTCAATGCTTTTGCAATGTGCACTAGAGTTGCAAAGAACTAATGATACAAAGAGACATTTTGATGGTGATTGTGCAGGAATACATTAAAAATGAAGGATGTTGGGCCTGGTTGAGTGTGTTTTAAGGCATTTATGCCCGAGATTAACTGGACTATAACCAGCAAATACTGTTCATCTACCCATCTTTCATAAACATTTGCATATAAGTTTTTGCAAACTGCAATATGCTCAGAAATAGTGACAATGTATTGTAGTGGGTTGAATGATTTCTGTTTTTGCAAGTACAGATGTTGAAAACTTCCATGAAATGCAGTGAATTCTTTCATTTTAAAGTATAGAAATTTCAAATTTCCATGATACTGGTGCAAAGGAATGCCAAAAGCCTTCAAGATGAACTTTGCACTCTTTTAACTTATAAAAGTGATGTATTTATATTCTTGTCTCCACCTTAAAACAGTCAAATGTGTCTTAACAGTGTACAAACATTGTTTTGTACTTATACTATACTGCTGTAATGGTGCACTGTCAGCTGAGAAAGGATTATTAATAGAAGAATAAAGGTCTCAAATTTTCTTCTATAGTCACTATGAGTCAGTCCCTTCTAAACAAGCATGGGTATTTTTCCTAACATCGAGCAACTTTCTTCCCTTTTGCTCAAATTCTTATATAGTATTTATACTTATGGTGAGGAAATCCAGATAGCACGGTGGTTATCCCAAGTGTTCATTTGAACTTTGAAAATGGTGCCGTACGTAATGGCTAGTCTTGTCCTTCCGGTATCTTCACATATGCGTAATTTCACTCATTTGAGTAATGCCCCTTCAAGATACTTTTTGTGAAGTGCATTTTATCTTCTTTAATGCAGGTATTATCATTATTATTATTCTTAATATAATAATAATAATAATTATTATTATTATTATTAGTATTATTATTAATTACTACACCATTCCAAATGGCTAATTGAGTAGTTTTTTGGCCCCCATAATTGTTTTGAAATTAAGGCTTCTGTGGTCTGATCTATGTCTTGGATATTAACGCATTTTAGTTTTTAGTATGGTTGCCATAATTTTCTGTGGTGTCATAGTAACAGCTGTTCCTGTAATAGACCATGCTTGCATTTTGTTTTAGTTTTATATCATTATCTCAAGAAAAAATTTAATAACAGTACATAATGATAGATGTTCTAGAGATATTTCACATTAGTCTTAATTCTTTTTGCACATTTTATTCAACATTATCCTACAGTAATAACACTTAAGTCAGAGCCAAATCCTGGTGACTAAAAAAAAAAAAAAAAAAAAAAAAAAAAAAGGATGAAAAACCCTTGTTGCCAAAAGAATGATGTGGAGGGTCTGTTGCTTATGGGGGTTAAAACAATACTGGACATAAGTCATGAACCCAATCTTGATAGCAAGTTAGGCATGAGTAAACAAAGGCTGATGAGGGTTGGCAGAATCAGTGACAAGCACGAAGCACTTTAAACATTGGTACATAGCCATACTGCATAAGTATGGAAGGTATGTGGTAGAGATACAGGCAAGGAGAGGAATGCATAAGCACTGCACAAGGAAACACACTACCCTAACTGGAAGATCATGACTGGAGAGATGGTCATGAAAGTGTGGTTAAATGCAGGAGTTTGAAGATTTCTTGGCATTAGAGGAAATGTTCAACCAGGTCCTCTTCTTGGTACAATACCTCTCCCTCGGGAAACTTGCTTCATTGTTGATGATCAAAATGATCCTGAAGCTGAAGCTGGATTCTAGATGAACCGTATGTACGAAAGATAACTGGGGTGAGAACAGGAGCCGACCATTAATTGGAAGATGTCAAACTGGAAGCAGACGTGGTGCCACTAGTAAAACTAAGGGAGGTCCATGACTAAGATATGTGCTGAAATTCATGCTATGCTCCAGTTGTAACTTTTGCAGGCACTCTTACGCTGCTGAAGCGGCCACTCCAGTACCTGTTGTTGCTGCTGCTCTTGCTACAACTGACTTTGTCAGGTTCAGAAAAAAGAATACCTCTTTATTGCTTTTGTCATATTGCTGGCTATTGCTGCAGATGCTTCATCATGATATACTTACTGCTGAGGCTTTCCATGCATCTGCTGTTGGTACTCTTGCTTCATATGTTACTGGTGTTCTTGCTGTAACTGTTTTTCAAGTCTGGTGCTGGTCCTGGGTATTGCTGGAGGTTACTGGTACTGGTGCTTCCTGACGATGATGGCCACTATGTTGGCATTTGTTGGTGCAAATGCTGGCTGGAGATAGTTCTTGGCTGTTGCCAGAGCTTCTGGTGACAGTAGATGTGGGGTGGCACAGAAGCACAAGCTGGTACTAATGTACAGCTGTTACTGGCAATGGCTGATGCCAAGAACTTGAGGCTGGAGTCAGACTGAAACAGGAAACGCATGAAAAACTACAGCAGGAGGCAGAAAGAGAGACTTCGGTTCTTCATTCAGGATGATTCCCCTTCTCAAGACTGGTCACCATTACATTCACATCTACTTTTCTCTTACTATAACGGATTATTGTTATGACATCTGTGGATATTCCCTCTCCAATAAACCTAATCACCACACCAAAGACAAAAAACAGGCAAGGCCGGTATGAAGCTCTTCCAAGCAGGCAGGTGGCAAATTGCATGTCCAAATGGGTCAATTTATGTCTGAGTGTACACATGGCATACGACATCAAAATTCAATGGAAAACCACTACTGAGGAAGTTGAAAGATGAGGAATGGTGCACACACATACACACAGCTGAAGATAAGTAATGAAAGACTTCTCAGTGCAAGGAAGATTTCAGATGGTGATCAGCAGGATCAGAATTGCCATGACCAAGTGCCAAGGCAGAATTGTTGCCAACCACAGGAACAAGGCTGGCACTAAGAGCAAATGAGAATTAATTGAAGAACAATAAAATATAAAAGGTATGTAGTTACTTGGGAAGGTGGCAGGAAGAAACAGGAAGCAGAAGGGTGCTGACACTAATGTGAAAGGAGCAGGCAATAAAGCTTGTCACATTTTGATTTTGGGGTTCTCACGGTTGTCTTTGGTAAATCACACACTGATAATCGACATAGTAATGTTTTTGTTCTATTCCTGTGAGTTATGTTTTATGGTACAATGCTGGTTTTAAATGTCATTTTGAAGTTTATTTAAACTTTTTGGTACAATGTTAAGCAAAAATTTTCAGTGAGCGACATTTAACGTAATTGGAATCTCAAATGGTATTAGATGCAAAAAGAACTTTTTCCCAAAAAACCACAAACTACTGAAGAATCACCAGGAAGGCACAAAACACAGACAGAACCTTGGCAGTGACAACTAGATGAAAAGAGCAACTGCACTAGAAGCCTCTTGGCATAGGTTGCCCTCCAGCAGGAAGAAATTGGAACAGTAGGCACAACATAATATAGAAAATAGTCACTCCTTGGCAGTACAAGCCAGGGAAAATAAAAAATAAAGTACTTCTGTAACAGTGCAGTTTTATATCTGACAAAGAGGGAGATGAAGGAGGACCTGGAGCCAGCAAATGGCTAAGGTACTGAAGACAGCCAAACAGCAAGGTGCAGCAGGAGCACAGGCACCCAGTCATAATGATCACTAATCAAGCAGGAACTGTAGGAAGACAGGGAGCCAAAGAAAACATTTAACATCCAAAAAAAAAACCAACTTTGCTTGGCAGTCAAATGCATCCTCCTAGTAAAATTTATTGCACTGGAAACTTTCCTGATAAAACAATGCACTTTTAGCAACCAAAAATAAGAGAGATGGATACTCTTATAAGGAAAAAACTGTGAGCAAATTGTCACATAAGAAATTCACAAGCACTTTACTAGTAAAAATCACCAATGTAAAGCAACAGAGAAAATTATGCTCTCAACAACTGGAAACATAAGTTATGGTAAAACTTAGAAACACAATGTTAAAACAATCACAACATACTTACAGTACTGTATAGGACAAGCTCTCTGAAAACAGTGTTTCATACTCAAGTACAGTATCAGTAACAATGCAGTTATGCTACGGTAAAAAATAAAACCAATGCTATATATTGAAAAGCAATATTTCCATGAAAACTCAAAAGTGAAAAACAATTCATATTAAATCTACAGAAAGATTGCATCTGATGCTGACTGATAGACAGAAGTAAGTTTAGAAAAAAGATGAACAGCTAACGAACTCATTAACCCTGACAAAATCTACCAAGGATAAAGAGTAAAGCTAAAATTTAGAACAATGCTACCCAAGAAATTAACACTAAACAAATAAATTTCAGAAAGAATATGTTGAACTAGAGCATATCCAAGGGCAGATGAAAACAACTGGTCAATTAATTTGAAACAACAACTAGCCATTAGACATTATAAGAAAAATATAATCACATCATCATTATAACAATAAGAAATAAGAGACTGAAACACTCAGCACTGGTAGACAAAAGTAGTAAAAAGAGTACAGTACAATAGTGTACTTTTAGAACCCTTCACACTACCACCAGTCCAATGAAGAAATTACCTGTGGTTTTCACAAACTAACCAGTAGTTCCTTGAAATTCTTTTTAATGTGATTTGTTAGAAAAATGCAATAAAAAGTTAAATAATAAAGCAAATGAAGGCAAAATAAAAGAAAATTGTTAAAGATATATGGTAATCATAATTAGTTCCAAAGGTTTGGGAATCACTGGAATTATCATAAGTTGGCAGACAAGCAAACTACATTTCATTCACCCCTAAGAGTACAGTGTGCACATAGGCTAAGCTAGCTGAGCCATCTCGTTTTTTATCTGAAAGTGAACTGATGTGTCTGGTATTTTTGTATTTGACACAAATGGAAAGGATTGAGATTTTGGTCATTTTAAAATAAGATTTTTCACAGGCAATACAAGCCACTGATGGAAGCAGGCATAAATCTGGATATGGTCGAGAATATATGCTAACAGTCAAGAAGTCTAGCCTACTTGGAAACCTTAATATAAAGGCACAATATTATGGGTCTTATCCTTTGCACAAAAACATGCAGTAACATTTTAGATGTGTATTCCTATTGGCAGGGACTGTATACCTATCAGAGTACTATCTGTGCTTGCCTCGTTTGAACTGTACTCAAGAGTTCCAGTGAGGCAGAATGCCTGTGGGGCGAGATCAGCATTCAGGTCCACTGATACAGAGTCATGAAAAGGATCGTAGCCCATTTACAATTGGTTCTTAAGAAATGATCATCAATATTACCAGGAACTTAACTGTCACTCAAGCTATGAATAGCAACTATGATGTGTTTAGTGGTTCTATACAGTATATACAGTGGGCACATAGTGGAAGTATTTGGCCAAAAAGTACAGCATTCTGTTTCACATATTTCTTGACACTAGACAAGGCATTGCTGAATGAAATGCATCAACTTAATTATTACTCTCTTAGAACAAAGTGACACAGGACTCTACAGAATTCATATACTGTACCTGCTGCTGACTCAGATTGATTGTCAAGAAGGTGAAGCACCTTCGAGAGCAACATGGAAATACCGGAAATAGAAAGTGAAATATTCCTGTACATCATCTCTTATGCTAACCATATCAATGATGTTTGACTTTGATATAGCATAGCCTTAAAGGTCTTTTAGTACAAGTAAGGAATAACTATGCTTAGCTCTTTGCTGCATAAAGAAAACATTCACTAGAGTTTTAGACATATATAATATAAAGGACAAAGTTTCTGGTGGATTCAAACACTGCATACTAAAGGGGCATACAACATTATGCTTACCACTTTGTGTCTTCCTTACCAAAATGGTTTACAAATTACCTGAGTTCAATTCTTTTGGAGAATGAATGACAATATGATCCAATAACTGGCAAGTGTATCATGCTTGGCTTCTTTAGTTTATAAATCTGCACAGCAAGTTTAAATAACCTTGATAAATGTATTGCCTGCTTCTTTGTTGTTACTCGGGCAATATATACTGATTGGTCCAAATCTTCATCAGGCATGGGATTTACAACCACATCACCCAACAAAACATACCAATTTTGCTTGCCTAACAAGACTTCTACAGTATTTTCACAGCAGAATTATGTGTACTGTAATAGAATCTGGTATTAAAATTATTAGATACTACTTCATTGCATAAATTTGTACTTTTCAGCAACATCAGAAGTGCTATAAAAACTCTTCAAAATTATGATCGAAAAAATACTCTCACTGGAAACTAGTAAAAATAACAAAAAAGGAATTGGTGGCAATGAGGTAGGCTGATAGGCATGACACATCAGTTTCTTCCATCCCAGGAAACTTCACTGAGGGGTGGCTAGAGGTGGGCCCTATAAGTTAAGACTGCAGGTTTGTTAGCTATGAAAAATACAAATTGATTAAAAAATTTTTCATTTGTTCATATGTCAAACAAACCTGGGTCTTAACTTATGGATAGACTCACTTTTGGAGGGAGGAAAGAAAGTCTGGAACCAACTGGAGGTTCAGCACACCTGGTAACTCTTCCTGGCTTACAAAAGCCTATGGAAGGGAACCAAAGCCTCTGACATAATAAAAATGTGATTAATTAACAGTCAGACTTCTGGAATTCTGTACAATGTGCGAGATAATGTAAGAGGAAGTTAAAGAACTATATCTGTAGATAAACCTTCGTAGCCACCCATAGTTTGCTATCAGTCCTCTCTTCCCTAGCTAGAGAGAGGAGGGACTTGCTTTTGCCAGTTTTATATTCATGTAGGAATATGCTAAACTCAAAACAAAAAGGCTGCAGTCTCCCCTGCATCAGACCTGATCCAGCACATGATGGAATGATTTCTTCGCTCACCGGATAGAGAAGAAAAGAAAGGAAACTGAAAGAGACCAGCCATCCCATTCATTCCCACTTTCATACCATCATCTTAGATAAGATACAAACTGTCCCGCTAGGGGCACTGGATGAGTTAAACAACCTCTTAAGCAGCCACCACCAGACCCAAGGGAAAAGTGTCCAAGAACCTGTGGACAATGTCCCACAGATAGAAGGAAGTGAAGGTAGTCTGGCGAAGCCATGTGCCCGCCTTCAAAATCCTTTGAACAGGCAAGTTCTCTCAAATGCCAAAGAAGGGCCTAGTCCCCTAACATCATGTGCTCTTGCATGCACTGTGTTAGGATTGGAGCATGAAGTCGAACCATAGGCTTGTCTGATAGTCTCACGTAGCCAAAAGGAGATCATATTCTTGGAAACTTCTTTCTTGTTCCAGCCAGTGCTAAGGAAAAGTCTTCAGCACCCCAGTCAGAGATGGCGAGTCCTTTTCAAGTAGCAGTGCAGTGCTCTGACAGGGCAAAGGAGCAATCTGTCTGGATCGTTACCAACAAAGTCATTAAGAGACAGAATTGAGAAGGAATCAAATCTGTCATCATGACAAGAGGGGCTTTGGGTCTTAGCTACGAATTCTGGGAAAAATTTGAAGGCTACAGACATCCAACCCCTCGTATGCTTGACCTCATCAGATAGGCCATGGAGTTCCCCAACTAGCTTCAAGAAGGCCATGGCTAGCAGGAAAACCATCTTGAGAATCAGGTTCCTATCTGACACACGACGTAGAGACTCAAATGGGGCACAGGTGAGGATGCCCAGTACCAAAGTCAGGTCCCAACTGGGCAGTCTAAGCTCTTTTGGAGAACAAGCCTGCTCAAAGCTCTTGAGAAGCATTGAGATCTCCCATGAAGAAGAAAGATCGACATCCTTCATGTGTAAAACTGCGAAGTCTACTACCTGCTGAAAAGAAGTTCTGATTGGAGAGAGACCCCGTTGATGACACCAGCCACAGTAAACGGCCCACTTGCCCTGGTACATGGCTGAGGAAGATCTGAGACAGCCAGAGATCTCTGATGCTGCTCTGTGAGAAAAGCCTCTTGCTCAAGAGGAGTTACAAGGATTAGGATGTCTTGAAGACTTGTTAGTTCATCCGAGGAGACATCATGTGCGCGCTTATCTCTAGGAGCAGGTTTTACTATTCATTCAGTGTTCTAATGATTTTGTCTAGCTTTCATTTAAACTCTTCCACACTGTTGCTGTTTACAACTTCTGGTGGCAGTTTATTCCATGTGTCACATACCTTGTATGTAAAGAAGTTCCCACAATGAGATGTGTTGTATCTCTTCAGTTCTAGTTTCCATCCATTATTTCTTGTCTGGTTTCCGTTTAATGTGAAGAGGTTACTGCCCACTTTTGTTATGCCTTTCAGTAGATACTGATAGTCTCCAGCCATGAAGAGATAGGGACTCTACTGAGTGGTGGAATCTCTGGAAGTGGGATTGACACAGAAGGTCACTGTGCCACAGCGGAGTTTCTCTCAGAGGTCCTGACAGCAGGGTTAGGAGATCAGGGAACCATTCTGCATGGGGCCACATGGGAGCAACTAGGGTCATTCTGAGGTTCTGAAAGGTCATTACCCTGTTCAGAACTTGATGGATTAGGCAAAATGGATCTGGAACCATGGAACAGAAGACCTCTAGTTTTCTGTTGAACCTCATTGCGAACAGGTCTATCAAGGGTCTTCCCCACAGATGAAACAGCCTGTTTGCAATGTCCTGGTACGGAGACCACTCTGTCCTTATGACCTGACTCCGACAACTCAGATTGTCCGCCACTACATTCCTCCCGCCCTGGATATATTGGCAGAGATATCCACTGAATAATCTATCGCCCATTGATGAAGGAGCACTGTCAGGGAGTGTAGTTTGCGTGACACCAGCCCCCCCCCCCCACCTTGCTTGTTTACATAGGGCACCACCGTGGTGTTGTCTGACATGAGCACCACGGAGTGCCCCATCACCCTCTCTTGTAATTGCTGAAGAGCTAGGAAGGTAGCCTCGAGGTCGAGAACACCAATGTGAAGCTGCCTCCAGATAATAATCAAGATACTGTATGACAAATGAAAACAGATCATGTCAAAAGGAACAACACACTCACTGGCAGTTTTGGCACCTCTAACAATTGAGCACTCGTTTGGCCCTTGGATATTTGATGAAATGCCCATGTGGTCCAAATTATATGTACAGGCTGTAGAGCAACACTTAACAGTTTAGATATTTTTGGTGTGAATCTCCAAAATATAAAAAATATAAATGGCAACAAATTTAAAGTTTTGGAAACTAATTAGTCATGCAACAATTGTCATCAAACTAAATGAGGTATGACAGCTCTCACAATGTGAATATTTACCTTCAATAAAAGTAAATGGTATGGAGCTAGTTCTCATGCACTAGCCCAATCAAATATGTCACAGAGATGTCTTTGACAAAGACATTCTAGGTTTCTAAAACCAAAAAACAAAAGGTTAACTTTGTCTCTTCCAGGCTTAACATTTGACAAAGACATCTAGATTTTCTAAAACCACAAAACAAAATGTTAACTTTGCCTTCTCCATGCTTAACCTTTGACAAAGACATTCTAGGTTTCTAAACCCACAAAACAAAAGGTTAATTTTGCCTCCTCCAGGCTTAACCTTTGACACATGTGTTCTAGGTTCTAAAATGAAAATAAAAGGATACCTGCCTCTTTCAGGCTTAACTATCTAAGTAAGTTTTAATAAACCTGCCATGACAGAGAATTGTTTCCTCTTCTTCCTCACCAGAGGTTAAATGGAATTCTTACAGTTCTCTGAAAAGTTTGCCTTAATCTCATTCTCAGCTACAATGCAAAAGGTAAAATAGTATTCCCTTACAACAGCCTTAAGGAGAGTGCTTGCAATAAATTTACTCTTTTTAACTGCTGATAGTACTCAATAAAAGAAGTTTTCATATTAAATAATTCAATGGAACTCATTCCAGATGCTCAAAAGAATATGTAGATAAACTTTTGACCTGCGTCTAAATCAAGAGGAGATTGATACAGTACTGAGTTGAAGGAGCTCCCATCTCAACTGATTTTAAAACCTTAGATGCTGATCGGCAGCCAGATCCAATAACACATGACACAATACCAAGAAAAGTATGGAACAATAACCTTGAAAGTAGACAGCGAGAGTGTCTTACTATATCCAAGAAAGCGGCGAAACTTTGATGTTTACAAGGTTCCAGGTGCTGAAAATTCCTCTAGAAAGGCACCCTTAAGAATACACAAATTGCTGCTTCTAAGCTTCTGACACAAGGCCACAGTTGTTCTCCACTTGATTAAGGATAGAACCCAGGGTACCTTTGAAAACCCCCTATTAGGAGGAGACAGTCAAGCATCTCCAAACAGTTAAGTGTGAGATGCAGAAATTAGTGGAAGTGCATGAAATTCTGTAGTCTGAGTCAATTTCCCCTTAACAGAAGAATAAGAGATACATCTACCAAGAGAGTTAGAAAGTTGGAAAATCATTTGCTCTGAGGCTACTAGGGCTTTACAGGAGTCACTGAGCAATTCTTGAACATGAAATTTGCTCAATATTTCCTTATAGTAGATAGAGGGGAAAGGCTTACGAGTCTGAATCAGGCCGAACTTAAAGAAACAACCAAATGCTAAAGCCTAAGGGCCCTCAAAGGAGTAGTAACTGACTGGTTGTTCCTGTTCATCTACATGCTAATAAGTCTACATTTGAGTGCTCCTCTAATCCCACAGCAATTTTCGAACTTGCAGATGTAATGGCCACTCTGTAGGTAGTTTTGTTCTTCTGAACCCCCAATCGCCAAAAACAATGTCCTTCCACAGAATGAATTATCAAACCAATATCATGTTGTTCACTTCACTCAAAAAAGCAATCTTTCCACTGTGACTTTGTTCCTGACCAGGGATAACGTTGCTAGGCATCTTCAATGGTCTTCCACTGTCCTGACATCTAGTAAGCTTTGCCAGATTCAGTGTTGGCCATTCTGTGTTGTATGTAAGTGTAATGACACTAGACAAAATTCTTTGTTTCGTGTTACACAACAGAGGGGAAGAAACAAAACCTTGGTTCAGCATCCCTCCCACAGAACCTGGCGACAATGATGGTCCTGGATTACTTACAAGTTTAGTGAACATTAGCTGTAAGCCATAATCTCTTATGTTGAGACTGTACTCCAATTGAGCCTGACTTTTCTGACAAAATCCCAGTGAGGCCATGCTTCTTATCAAAGAAAGCCCTTACCACTCAGGAAGCTTCCTTCAGGGATAAAATTCTTCAAGAAGCAAGTGCCTACAGTATTTGTCTTCTGACAGACAAGCCTGCAAATTCAAGTATCATCCCCACATCACTAGATAAGAATGAGGAGGAGTTAGGGAAGTGGACTGAAAATCATATTGCACAGAGAATGAGCCAAGTGAAGCAATAGACCCTTGGCCTTTGGCATGCTGTCAAGAGCTGGCCAACTTGAACCAGTTGAATTAGAGGAAAAGATTTCTTGCTCCTAGAAATCGACCCCATCCACCTACGGGCAACAAAGTCCCTGTGAATACTTATAGAGGAGCTGTCCACAAGCCCAAACAAGGCACCTTGAACAGCAATATCTCTTCTGTAAATACACCTTGAAGGAACTTGGGTGACTGAGGATGTACTTGCATGAGAAAAATGTCTCCTGCATGTCCACAAAAACAAAAAGCATGGGAACAGGCACATAGAGTCATTCAGTCTCAACGTGTCCAACAATGGTTGCCAATCTCCAGTTCCTTATAGAGTTAGGAAAAAGTCAAGTGGTACAAAGTTCAATAAAAGATAAAAACTTCAACAATCTACACTGAGATTCTGATTCAGCATGTCCAAAGCACTTGTCAGTCTTGAGTTCGTCTCTTCACAGGAAAGAGAAAGAAAACCGAATCTTCTACTGAAGATGATTTAAGCGCCTGTAACACAAGAATCGATGCTCTGCAGCCTTCTAAAAAACCAGCAGCAGACCTACAGGGAGCTTTGTGTGCCTGAGTACAAGAAAACTTATGAAACTTGCTCTAATCGAAGGAGAAAGCTTGGATTCTCTTTCTCCAAATACTTTAAGGATGCCAAAATACTGGAAGACAACCGAGACCCATTCTCTATGTGGTCCCTTTCCTCAACTAAATGAGGATACAGCGAAGTGCAATGCTCCAGCAAACGCCGATCAATTCAAACACTTCTTCTGCCAGGGGTAAAGGAGGAGACAGCTGTCTTCCAGCAATAGGAGGAGACAGCTGTCTTCCAGCAACAGGAGGAGACAGCTGTCTTCTTGGCAACAGGAGATGCAGTCAAGCACCTGTATCACATCCACAACTTGATGAAAGGTAGACAGGAAAACGCTTCATTGATAGCTAGGAAAATGGAGTTGAAGCGACTCAGCTGAGTGAAAGAAAACTAGGCGCCAAAATAAAATAGGAAAGTTGGGAGGTGGGGGTTACAACAATCCTCCCGTCTCATCTGAAAGTATGTCAACTTGAGTGCATTTCCACATGACCCATCCTTAGAAAGCTTTGTAGTTAAAATAATATCTAGCTTGGAAAAAGCAGAAGATACTGTAACCATGGTAGATATAGAAAGAAAAACATCAATAGAGGCAGAAGTAAGAGATCTGCCGACAGCCGAAAGGGCATGACAAAGAAAGAACAAGTGCATTTTTCGATGAGAAAGAGGAATGGGCTAGCAGACAAGGATTTAGAATGAGTAAAAGATAACGAGAACGGTTAAAGAATCAACTGAGTTGACACAGCATCAGAATACGTAAAACTAGATACAGATGTTATTTCTTATAAAACTGTCTATACCTATATAATTAGTCCTACCAGTACTAACAACTTCATCTAGGTGCCAACAATGGCAGAAGTCGCAAACATAGCAAAGATTAATGTTTACCAAAACGATCTTTCGGCTAATGCATTGTACAAGACTGTGAATGTGAAAAACGGAGAGGCAGCTAACAGAGCACAGAACCACATTGCCCTGAGAACCGACCCAGTTCCCTGGCAGCGGACTTCTTCCTCAGAATGCAACTGTCGCAGGGCAGTCCTAGGCTCGGGCTGCAGACTGGCGAGGGCACCGACACCTTACCTCTTATGAGGGAACGCAAAAATGATCACACAATGGGGGGTCCCGGAGCAGTTCCCTAACCAACTCAGACAAACCTTGTATTGACAAAAATAAGGTTTACGTCCTGCTCTAGTTCGTCTCTTCACATTCTAAATTCTCAATATGCTTTTCCTGAACTGAAAGAGGAGCAGAAGGCAGAGCTAAAGAGAAAGCCTCAGTACTAACAAAAGCATTAGTAAAGGAAAAGTCTAGACTTAGTATGTATAACTGCAGAAGAAGAACCTGGAGAAGGGGGAGAAATGACAGGGTGATAACCTGACCTAACAAATTGCTTCGCAATCTAACTGCTTCCCTTCTCTTCCCATAATAAAAAACTTAAGTAAAAAGTCCTTCAAAAATCCCTACTTCCTCACATCTATTCATTCTGAAGATCAAACTTAAAACCATTGAAGCAGGCGTAAACAGTGTGTATCTCCTAAAAAATGAACATTCTGCTAACACAGTAATCATTCCTACAGAACTTGACATTCTTAGCCTTGATTCCAATGAAGGCATCCCAGGAAAAGTAAATGTGCAGTACCGTGATAGCAGCAAAAAGCCATAAAATACCAACAAGTGTCTACATACCCAATGGTGGCGAGGAGAATTCTGACAAGAGCTTAAACATTCAAAACACACCTGGTGGAGAACAGGTGAACTAGACAGTCATCCGGGCAGCCATTCGATCTTTTGCTTGAATGCTGACTCGCCTATCAGTGTGTAGATGTAAACTAACTTTATTAGTAGGTAAGATTCAGCCCAAATAATTTAAATTTTACTGCTTTTGGAAATTCAGCTTTAATTTGTAAACGCTAGGGATATCTACAGCGGACTTGTTCCTTGCCCACTTCATTTTGAAGAGTTGCTAGGCAGTTTGCAATATCTTACTGTCCAAAGATAAGGAACCTTCATGATATACTGGCATTCCAGACAATTTTGTTTAGTTTTGAAATCAAAACAGAGAAAGAATATGGCTTACCAGTTCACTGAGTTTTGGCAACCATGCAAAAACTTATACAGGCATTACTGGAAGAACTTGTCAAAGGACTGCTTTTGTCTTGTAGCCTTGCATCTTCATCAGTAACAGGAATTTGCACAAGCTGCAAGCTGTGATCACAATCCAGAAAGTGAGTACAGTCTCCTTACTTTTCTGTGGTTTTCTTGACAGCAAGAAAACACTTCACTGGTGAGTCATGAATAATTGTACCCTTCAACCTTTTAACCTTTTGTTTTCTTATTAAGAAAACGAAAGGATTAGAATCTCTAGTCCTCAACGAATAACTCACCAGAAGAATCCTACGCCCTTCCCAAAACCAGGGCTCGCAGGCTTAGTTATCTTCTGTGTTTGATGCTAAGTCTAGATAATTATCCTCTGTGTTCAACAGTTAGATTTTCTCAAAGATGAGGTGGAAAACTAATCAGTTTCGCCAGATACTTCTGAGTTTTCTGAATGAACTTGCAGATTGATGTGAATATGCATCACCATTTACTAACTGTCAAATTGACAAGTATCTGGTTTCCTGATAACAGAATACCATGTTGCCCACACATAAAAGAACAAATGTTTAAATAAATTTACATCTTTTTGCCAGAGGTACCTTAGGCTCTGTACACCGAGCTCCACCTAAATAGTGACCTGAAGTAATATTAGAGGTTTGTAGTCATTTATGGTGTGGGCATAATGAGCATTATTTTGAAATTATTTGTTGCCTACATACATCTCTTACTTTACAGGGAGTGCTCTCCTCTCATTTCCTCTAATTTTTTCACTCAACTGTTTCAGATTCCTTAAGCAAATAATAAAACTGACAAAGTAAGATGGCTCACTTTTGTATGAGACGTACAGAAAATGACTCGAGACAACATCTACTGATCACACATTTCTCAGCTAATGTCACACCATTCTTGGCAGTGTAGTATAATAAAAATGGATTTGTATTTACAAACATTAGATTTTTTAAAGTTTTTCAAATATTTGTAAGATTATTTTCCTGACTGGCGAAAAAATGAGCAAGCATATTTCTCTCTCTTTCTCTCTCTCTCTCTCTTTTTCAGAATATTTCTACAATAAAGAAAACCTTTTGGATTATGTATAATCCTTTATGAAATTAACTTTTAAATATTACAGGAATATTTTTGAAATCATTAATTACCAGAACAATATTTTTTAAATCATTAATTACCAGTACATATGTAGTGAGTGTATTTCTTGTGTCAAAGATATTTTTAGTTTTTATCTTGGTTCTGCTTCCCAAACCTCACAAAGTTTTTGTAGAAAAGAACTAACCTATATTCCATTCAAGTCTCATTAACATATGTATTATAGGTATACAGTATAGACTTAGAAGCTAACCTTTGTGGTACCTTTGTCAAACAGTAGTTCTATGATGTGTACATGAATATGTAACTTTTTTTAACAGCAAGTTTTTTTTTAGCTCAAACCCATTACTTTAACACTGCCCATTTTGTGCAGTTTATGAAATCACAAAAATCTCATTCCACTGTAGAGGAAAAAAAAAGAGCATTATGCCCTGATAAGTTAGTGCATGGAAACATGGTCCCTCAATTCCTGGTGGTTACGTGAATCACTTTTTGTTGTGAGTCATGAACCATCTTTGTTTCTAATTGCCTCATCTTTGTACAGTATTACCTATAAGGTTGAACTTTTACCCATTTGTATTACAGTATTTAAAAAAAAAAATCTGTTCGTACTCCTAAACATCCTAAACACTCACTTTACAGAACATACAAGACTTAAGTCCACACTAAGCGATTTCTACTAATGGTTGCAAACCTTTGTAATAATTGTATGATTTGCATGTTATAAAATAAAGCAAATCCATTCTTTTTGCCAGACAGTGTTTCTATTTTTATAGCAGAGATATGTGAAATGAATTCACACCTGGGGTTACTAAAAATTTGCCACCACAGAAATGTGTACTTTCAGTGACCAAAGAATTGCTAAGGAAGCCTTTCAAAACCAGTCCTAGAAATTCTCTTGTACAGAGCAAATATGACTTTTAATGAAATGAAATAAACTCTAAAGACTGGGGTACTGAATTGATCATCATCATCACTGATTGATTACTGAATACAATAAGGACCAGCCTACATGGCACAACATCCCCAATGTTGCAAAAACAAATTAATTAAATCAAATTTACATTTCACAAACATTGAGCAATTCTGAGGTATGTTGGATCCCTCACGACATGGGCATCAAGATGAATGGGAATGATGATAAAGCAGCCAAAGCTGCATTATAAACAGAACCATCCTGGTCAATGGTTATACAGTACAGCATCGCTAAAGACTACCATCTTTAATAAATGGCAGATTTTATTGAAATATGAACCTGATAACAATAAACTGAAAGACATGACTGCACTTTTAGATGATGGTAACCTCTGAACCAGTAACAGCATCACACTTGAAGCAATTTCATCTTATTCTCAATTAATCACACTCAAATGACACATGAAATCTTGATGAATAGCCTACATGACCCAATCACAATATGTAGAGAATACAGGTCAGCACTAACAGCTTGTTGAGAGACAAAGGGAGCTTCTGGGAGAGAAGCAAGGAACCAAAAGCCCAAAAGCAACAGGGAATCAAGAGTTGTTTGAAAACTGGAATAATATAAATGTATGGCAGTAAGAGGCTAAACAGTATGAGAACTAACCTGTATGCACAGCAATGGTTGTTGACCTTGGAAACTTAACACTCAACAGGAAGCCAAGTTGCAACAGCTAAGAAGAGAATCCTCTAAAGTGGATGCTTGCCCGAGTAACTAGTAACTACTGGATCTTGGAGCTGAAAAAAAAAAAAAAAAAAAAAAAAAATCATCATAACTTCAAAATGCCAGCCAAAAAAGCCCAGATGGAGACAGAACTCTGATTCTGGTTTACATCTGCAATTTTGATTTGGTTTGATTTATGGAAGTCTGGTCTGACGAACTAACATTGGAACCGTTTGATAACTCAGAAGTACCATGTTAAGGATGGTTAGAAGGTAATACGTACTGTGATAATTAATAATCTAGTAATGGATAAAAATGGTTTCTCACTTAAGAAGCTACTGGCAGTTGTTTACTAGCTTAAGAATATAATCACATTATTCATCAAACACATTCTTACAGCTTAAGATTGAGAATGAAATGGAATTTAAATCCTTTCTATTAGTCATGCCTCCCTGGCTTCCTTACCAGATAAGTTACTGAAAATGGAAATAATGGTGCTCAAAACATTTTTTTCAGTTACTTTGACCTTAATTAGTTACATTGGTCCATATTCTTTAAAGGTATCAAATTGTGTAAATTGTCGCAACAAATCAGTTTTTCAAATGTTCCATTTCCACCAGTTTTAACTCCACCCTGGTGTCCTGTGTTTCTTTTGAGGAAATGGCCATTATAATAGTCAAATTATTACTAGAAGTAGTTACCTGTGCCAGGTACTGTACAGTACTGCTAAAAAGAGAAAAACATATACGATTGTCTGTAAACCTTGGAAAAACACCATTAGTCATTCCTGAAACTCATTCCACCACCAATGACAGCAGTTAGAGTTGACCCCCATATATCTACTCCCTACCCTACCCTGGAGGGGTGGCACCAACATGATTAGGGTGGCTCAGTGTAGGTCAGCTCACTTGATGGGATTGGGAACATTGCCATTCTAATCATCTTGGTAGACAAGATGAAAGTCTATCCCCAGAAACCAGCCCACTCTTGAAATCCACGGGGCTGTTCCAAAGATTAATTCCACCTCTAAAATCTAAATTTCCATAATAAAATACTGTACATTATTTGGATACTTAGCTACTATTAAAGTTAGCTTACATCTCGCTTATCAGCGAGGAGATGTAAGCTTACTTTAACAGTAAGATTCAACCCGAATAATATCTACAGTATATGACTAGCATGTTGATATCTTTCAGGTCCAAATAGTATTGGGTGGTTGACAAGACCACTGGTCTTCCTTAATTTGCCAAAAGAAGTTGAGGAAGAGGAAAAGGAACGAGAAGAACCATAGTTATGTGGAACTGGAATATAAAATTTACACCGAGGGCAGAGCACTAGGACCTATGAGGTTATTCAGCATTGAAAGGGAAATTTAGAATAAAGAAAGGTTTAATGGTGTAACAGGAGGAAGACCTCGCAGTTGCAGTAGAAACAATTGTTAAGGGAGGATGGAAAAAGATGGATGAAAGATATGAACAGAGTACAGTTTGAAGAATGACAGGGGTTGCAGCTAGGGGCTGAAAGAATGCTGCAAAGAACCTTAAGTAATGCCTACAGTGCACTTCATGAGGTGCACTGTTGGCACTACCCACCTAAAGGGCATAGCTGAAGCTTGAAATTTAACTCTAATTCAGTTTCCAATAATATGTCTTCTCAAATTGGACAAGAAGCATGCAAGATAAATAAACAGGTGGCTACAGGAATCTGATTAGTGCTCCTTAAGGAATAGCTAGAATAAAGCCTTCCAGATAACCGAATTACCTCCTCTGAGAAAAGGCCAAACTGAATCTGAGAGTAAAGATCAACGTCCTCTTCTGGCAACAAATTGGTTGACTAAGGCAAAACAAAAAGGCATCGACTAGGTAAAATTTTTTTATCACACTAAAAACAAAGTACTGTATCATATTTGAACATAAAAACTGATTGTCAGGACATCACCAGGTCCAGAGGTGATCCCAACAGTCTCAGATAGGCTCCCAATATGTATCTTTACATTCTGGATGGGCTTTCAAAAGAGGCAAACACTGAAGTCTCCCACACCTGAAAAGGTTCCGAAGTGCATAAACACACTGATCCTCTAGGCTTCTAGGTCTGCTAATGCTGGCAAAAAATGTGAACAAGTTTCTCAAGTGTGACACGCAACAATATCCATAAAAGAAGCATGCCAGAACTATCACAAACTGTAGGATTAGGTCTTGTCTGCTGACTGCGTCTGCTACCATACAGCTAACCTTGAATAACACTGCAACAACCTGGGGGTCATTCCTTCTAGTTGAAAAGTTGATAGCTGATTTGCGCAGATTCATGACTGGGGACGAAACTAACATGTACCATCTAAAGTTTGTTCATACCCCCATGTACAAGTGACTGCCAAGAAAAAAAGAGGAAATGACCATGGAGTAACAAAATAAGACCTGAAAGCAGGGGGTTTCAATGAAAATCTAAAAAAATGAATGTAAAAATAGCAGCTACAGTATATTTGGAAGAAGTAACATGGAGAACAAGCACGCAATGCAGTCAACTAACAATTCCAAGGAAAAAACTTTAAAACACAAACTAAAAATTCTGAAAAAAATCTTAAAGAAAAATTTATGTGAAGATTCTATAAACCTCAAAGAGACTGAAGATAGTTAAAGAAGAAATTGGTAATAAAACTCTGAAAAGATCTCTAGATAGTGCTTCACCAACAAAACTAAACAAGACTGATACTGGTAAGCCAAATGTTTTGGTAAGACCAAAAATACATGAAAAACAAACATAAAACAGAAGAAATTATTTGACCCCCCATCACAGAAACAACAAACATATTGGGAAAGAGAAATAAACAGAATACAGTAACAAGGAGCGATGAGAATGAACTCTGATGTCGTGTGAATGTAACCCTGGATGGTGCCAAATGTCCTGTGTCTCTACATGCTGTTGACTAGTTGACAAACCCATAAAAAGGGGACTCAATTAACCACTGGAGACCCAAGTGGCCTTGTGTGCAAGTACTAACCACCTAGAGCAAATTTTTTTTTTCTACAGTGGAATGATGTGTCTGGGATGCAGCATGACACTGAAATAGGCTATGTTAAAAGTAATGTGTTTATAGGGAAGCAGTTGTATTTTTATAGTAACTATTGACTAACTTTCCAGTTTGGGATATGTCCTCATTCACTATGTTTAATTCCAACAGTAAACCTTTGCATTATACAGATACACACACTCTGAACTGATCAAAGTAATTTTTGCTGATCTGAGGTTACTGTGTCAAGCATATTAATGATTTAGAAAATATTCTCTTGATTGTCTGTGCTTGCCTTATCCCTGAATTTATATGGCAATGCTAAGACATATGCTGAAAGTTATTCTTATTTCTATTAATTAGGTAACTAAATGGTCATCCTTTGCAATGAGCTCAGTAGAATTTTGGTGTTGCAAGTATATTTGGTACAGTACTTGAAGTTTACTTCCATTCCTTACATACCTGTGTGGAATGCTGATTGCATCAGGGTTTTTTCATCCCTCTAACTTTCCTGTCTTCCCTAAGTAAAAATAAAACTGAACGGGTTTTACAGTGAAAAATAGCACAAAAGTCAAGAGTTTTAAGTTTGAGTTTGTGTCAGTAATGTGCAAATGTTAAAGCTTTTTCAAATATTAACTGGATCTATCAAGTTTTAAAATAAGTGCACATTTTGTAATAAATTTCATAAGTGCATACAGTAATTATTTTCTGTCATGCTTTTTAACAATACAAATTTCTTCCTCTTGTTGATTAACAAGAAGCTCTCCTACTTCTGTGTCAAAGTTTTAAAGATCGATTTACATCCAAAATCTAACAAAGCAAGCAAAACTTCACTCTATCCTTTAGATTTAGATGCAAAACCAAGATATCGAAGTAGAAATTGCAGATTTTGAACCAACATTTTTCCCAAAGCAAGTAGATGTATTTCAAACTTTCACCCTTTTTATGTAAGATGGATTTGTATATAGTCCTCTCATGGATTTTTCACCAGAAGTTTCAGAGCACGGTATCACTATGTGAAGGAATAAAAATATTTTCAATAAGCATAAGCTATCTATGCTATACTCTGATGCATTCTTGTGATTTGACTAATTTCCCCAATTTAAATTTGGGAGAGGAATCTATAATTTTATACAAGCCTTAATTGTTTACAAAACTGAAGCTCAGATCTTTTATACGTACAGTGTTTTGAAGTTTATCAAGGTGTTTTATTCTGTATGTCCTTGTTGGGCCTCTTATTTTTCAGATGAAGAAAACAGTGGTTTATCTTGTATTTTCTTCCTAATGTAGAAATTTGAATGTTTTAATTACCAATTATCCGATACTGCAAGTTGCGGCAATCAACAAGAAAGAGCTGTTAGATATCCAGGGTTCTGCGTAAGCAATCTTTCTACCACCAGGAATGCAGATTGATTTGTGTCTCATGATGCATATCATTAACTTCTCTGAAATATAAGATGAAATTAGTTTTGTATGCTTAGATAGCCCACAGTTCCAGTAGAGTGGAATATACAATAGTTAGTGAGTCAACTGTCAGGCAGGTGGTGATTGTCTTTATATAAAAAATGAAAATTAACAATGAAAAGAAGTCTACTTGTTTGCAGATTTTATAGTTCTACCAGAATCTCATGTTATGTATATGTTTAGTGATGCTTTTGAAAAGAATTCGTAGTTTATCATTATCTGTAGCACAATAAGCAATGTGCTTTACATAGTACATTTTAAGAATCTTAGCCATTTTGAGTAATTAGAGAAACTGATAATTTTCTAGTGGTGAACAAAGTTTGCCTGATGTTTAAAACTAGTGCAGAATGTGGAACAGGTTTACGGATTGGTCAAAATACTGTATGTGCTTCAGCATTGTATGTATAGGTGTATACTCATAAAAAATGAGGTTGCAAATTTAAGCTAGCTTGAGTAAATTCAATCATTACTGTAGTAATATCATAGACATCAGGTTATTGCACTCGCAGGAAGTGCATGGAGAAAACCTTTCCTGAATGCTTCAGGTGCATTAGTGTTTGTTAATTGATTCATTAATTATTTTGATCACATTCTTCAGTATCATTTGAGCATTCAAGAGTAATTTTTTTTTCTACATGTGATAGCAGCACCAATATAGTAAGATATATGGGGAGTCACAGAATAGTTGGTGTGTACATTTACATGGCATGGATGTGTTACTAGTGTACAGATGCATTTAAAGACTACAGTGCTCTACAGAAAAAAATGCAATAATACTATAAAATTACTCCTTTTCTGTTGTGGCTACTTGAATTCTGGCATAAATTGTACAAATGCTCCATTTTTTCATGTCTTTTATTATCCTATAAATTTATGTACATTTTTCCAAGCTGCACTGCAGCAGATAAGTAAAAAATACTTCAGTTTGTGATACAAGCATGAAATTTGGCACAAGTACTCAATTAAACCACCTCTTTTGAAAAATCTTGGTGTCCACACAAAATTTCAATATGGCTACCACTTTTCAAGATGGCCGCTAGCTGTTTTGATTTCTGACACTTTGAGTAAATCATTGCTGAAATAAATACATCAATCATTATTCAAATAATGTCTTCCTAGGTAGAAGGGTGAACTGAAGATATCACCACAGCTCCTACTACTATATTTACCATTGTGATAAAGATGGTGTACATTTTGCTTGATAACTCTGCAACAGAGAAAGATAGGGACATGAAATTTTTATCTATGCCTACATTTATGAGGCCAGAGAATCTGTTTCTAGTATTTTTATTGATCTTCGAAAGGGACACCAAAATGCTACTGTAAATTATACAAGCACAAGACTATATTGGAGTATGATAACAAAGTATCTTATTTATGTTTGAGCACTGTCTCAATGTCTTTTTTTAAGCCTGAAATGAACACAAGATTTTAAAGATGCATGGTGTAACCCTTTAGTGTGACGAGATTCTCATTCAGATGTATCTGGAGCATCATTTTCAACGTTATAGTTACACCTCACATTATGATTACACCTCACATTCACAGCTACACAAAGCTGTGCATGTAAGCCCAAGCCTGTAGCATTTGCACCTGCCATGGCAACCAGACTTGCAGCCACATTTTGCAAGCTGTTCACAACTCTTTGCAATGGGGGAGTTGGCGGTCGAGAGGACTTTCCAGTCTTCGCCAGTCTTTTCCCAACCCCCAGTCAGCTGGACTCTGTGCTTCTGGCTGGCGCAGAATTGCCTGACCCCATACACAACCTGCCTGATATGCTGAATGTCTGGTGTGTTGAAGCAGGGCTGCTCTGGTTGGAGGGATGGCTTCATATGGTCTCTGCTTTCTGGCAAAAAGTCAAGTCTGGCCTCATCCACATTGTCAACAGTTGTCAACAGAACTGTCCTACATGAGGACCACAGCCTTCTCCAGCATCTTCAAATCACCATCTTCACTGGTTGGTAGGTACTTGCTGAGTTTGGAAAAAATTGGAGAGGCCTCTGGAAAAATGCCCCATGTCTGCCATGCTGTTTTCTTTCATTTATTTCTAAAGCTGAGACTGCATCCCAACTTGTAAATGCATGGAAGAACAGCATGCCTTTGGCCTTCTTTTGCCCAACAATGTTGTACAGGTTGTGAATGCCAATCCATTGATGGCTCTGTCCTTGGCCAAATGCGAGCCACAGCTGCTGAAGACCCATGCTTTGCAGAGCTGGGAACACACTCAGGCCAATGACAAGGACCTCTGTGTCATTGGCTTTGACCATGGTAGACTTGCTTCCCTGTCCTGCAGCATATCTGGCATGGACAAAGATGCGGCTGTCTGCCTCCTCATGAGAACATTTGTCCAGTGCAAGTAGACTCACTTTGTGAATGCTAAGCGCTTGGGTTCCCTTGGTCACAATAACCAGGTTTGGTGCAGACACCTGAGCAATCTTGTCTACTAGGAAGTGAAACATCTCTGACTTGTTGTCATTGTGCCTCAAGAAGTTTTGCCAGTTTGAAGGAATGGTGTTCTTTTCTGTCACCTTGCGTTTTCCCCCATTTCCCCTTTTGGACCTTGTGTCTGCTTTCATACTTGATGAACTATACACATCAAAGACAATATGTGTTGACTGGTACACATTAGTATAGGCACTAATTCTTGGCAGAAAGTCAAGGGTTGCATAGTCTGCAAAAGTCTTAGATCTTTTGGGTGGCAGTGCATGGACCAAAGCTGAGCCATCAATGATGATGTCATTGGCCTCTGGCTTTTGGTCTGGGAGTGAGATGTGTTTCTCAAGTATGGAGGTGAGTTGGGACTTCTGACAGCTGTAAATCTTTCCACCCTCACTCAGAGATGCAGGGAACAACTAATCCTCGTGCTTAAAGAATTCCTGCAGGCCGCATTCCCTGCTTTGACAGGAAATGAATAGCTTGGAGAAAAGCTGACATTCTTCTTTCAGCTGTTCTATTTTGATGGTTCTGTAACAGGCTTATTTTGAGAGAAGACGTCAAGCCTGTTCTTCCTGATGGGCTCGTAGAATGAGGTTGGATTACCAGCCAAGCCTTTCACAAATTCCTTGTACTGGGACTTTCCTTTCCCTAAGTGAGTATGAACAAACTCAGCTGAGTTAGGATGAGGTACATCTTTGGAATCTATTGCAAACAAATCTGCACTGTCTTCCTGGAAAGGGTTTCCCAAGTCTTGCAGGACCTGAGATAATTTCTGGACCCTTTCCAAGAATGTCTGCTGGGCATGTGGAGTCTGCTCATGGTGAAAAAAGTCATCACTAACCTCTTTCATTTGTGCCTCAGTTTCATAGAGGGACACTACTAAACAACACTAAAGCAAAGCTAGGTACAGCGTAAGCAAAACAAGATTAGCTGAGACTGAACCCCATGCCCTGGTTGTGCGCTGACATTCACTCTTTTAAAACTAAAGATAAAACTGCCACCTAAATTATGTATAGACTTGCAAACTATTATATTGACTAAGAAGACATTTTTCCAAGATTACTGGATCCTGAGATGTGATTATTTAAGGTTTTTGGCTGCCATATTGGATGCCATCTTTCTTTATATATGCTATATGAAATCTTTAATAGAAATACATTTTACTTTTGCTTGGTGACTCTGCCTAAAATATGCATAACCAAAGCAAATGCATAAAAACATGACCAGAGACACACGAGTAACATGTTAAAACTGTGACTAATGGCCATCTTGAAAAATGGCAGCCATTTTGTAATTTTGAGTGGGCACCCATTAAATTTTAAAAAGTGGCCTATGGAGAAATATGTACCAAATTTCATGTTTGTATCACAAACTGAAGTATTTTAGTGAAAAAATGATTTTATCTGCTGCACTACTCTTAAATTGCCAACTGAGGGATATGTCATCAGATGATGAACTTCAATACTGTTAAGTAAAATACAAAACTGTATACTGTACACAGTTTGTTGAGAGGGAACACCCATGAATGCTACAGCAATACAATGGGAAAAGCAGCAGTTTTGTGTCTCGGTGACAAAATGCAAACCACCCTACCATCATGTTGCCAGTCCCAGTTGCTCATAGTTTACGTCACCTCTGTTCTGTGTTGCCTGTATCTTTCAGACTGTTCATGAAGATGTGACCCAGATACAGGAATACATGAACGAGTTCCAGCCAATGATTTCCAAGAAATATCTGTGGTTCTTTAATATGTTTAAGTGATTTCAGAAGCAGCCACATGGTTTTATTGTACAGTATATGGCAAATTCATCTGCATAGCTGTGACAATTCTTGCAATGGCCCCGTCACAAACATCTTCCCCTACTCTCTGCAATGGTTTCTTGGTCTTGGGATTACGGGATTGAATGTTATTGCAAAAAAGAGAATACAGTACTTGTAATCATCAGATCCTAATTAATTAGACAATGACACTGTTCTTAGCTGCTTTTTATTTGGTCGACAGTGCTTAAGTGCAAATATGAACTGTGCTCATGCAAAGTGTCCTCTTCAGCGACCATTTTGCCTCCACAGTAGAAACATTTTTTGGAATGTGTATACTGTAGATCTTTAACCAGGTCATTCCAGCCAGGGGGTTGTTGCAAAGTACATCAGCAGGTTGAATTATTGAATGCAACCTTGCTTCTGAGGCCATCCTAAAGGACGTAGCTTTCTGGTGATTTTTAAAGTCCGACTTAACAGGAGGTAGTCGTTCAGTTAGAGGGTTCATGATGAGGAGGGATGGGGGTATTGAATGACATCTGTAAGGGAATGTGTACTGATCATAGGCCATTGCAAGATTGTAGCAAACTTTGCAGTTCACACCTGATTCACAAAGGCATTGAGATGTGATGGTGTTCCAGCCATGAGGTTGTAATGGATTCCAATCTATTCTGAACATATGCATATAAGAAGAGAGAAAGGAGCATAACATCGCTAATGACTAGAGTGATTTTGACAGAAGCAAGTAAGTTCTTTATCTTGTGGGATGAGAAGTAAAGTCCCCAATTATACAAATACGACAAGCAGCAGAACTATGAATAATGCTCTGTAACTCACCTAAGATCATGCAATATTGATCAAAATTTGTGTTATTTCCCAAGACATAAACATTAATAATTAGGATCTTAGTGGCTTCTATAGTCAGATGAAGACCGAGCACTCTGTCACTCCAAGAAGTCATCATTTTCAATATGTTATCTAAGGATGTGTGTCACTCCAAGAAGTCATCATTTTCAATATGTTATCTAAGGATGTGTCGCAGGAAAGATAAGCTGCTTTCTGGGTGACCAGCTATGATGTGATCCGAAACTTGTGTCAATGAGATCGAGAAGGCTCCTAAGTTGTCATGCACTGAATCACTGATAGTAAGTCATGTGGCCATAGGAGCATCTCTTACAATACGATGATGCCTTTGAAGTTTTGACAGAAAATGTTTGAGAAAGGCATGTTCCACTTAAGAATTGAATTCCATTATCAGTCTGACACTGTTCCTATACAGGAATGGGTAGGAGGGCTATTTACGCAAACTTGCGCAGAAGCTATCCCCAGGTGAGCAGCTCGTACACACGAACGCGGGCAAGGGCTGACCCAGGGAGCAACCGAGCACTCTTGAGCATGAACTCCGGATGTATTCAAGATGTGCTTCAGTCTTCTTTGAGGCCTTGGACTCTTATATGCAAAGAAGACTGTATGGGGAACTTGTTGATAGCTTCTCCAGGTGCATGGACTCAGAAGTCAGCTGCACCGTTATGGGATGCTTGTCACGTACTGTTCTTGGGAGAGTACTGGCAGGGGGTGGGGCAGAACTTGCATGTTGTGCAATCACTCTCTCCTTATCAGTGTCGTGGAGGTTCGTCAGTGATAGAGGGGCCTACACCAGCCTGTGGAGGGTGACCCACAATACTGTGCTGGTAAAGGTGACTCGGGGTTTCTAAGAAACCAAAGCACAGTACCTGGGGTGATGCAGGTCTCCTTGGAAGACCACACACCTGAAGCTCCTGAATCACGAATCTTCATGCACAGTTGCTTCTATTACCTGAGAATTCAAGGAATCTCGAGCAGAGGTAGGCTCCATACCAGTCCACAGAGTGGCTCCATGGTATACAGTATACTGGTAAAGGGTAGCTTCGGATTTCAAAAAAACCCCAGTACCTGAGGTGACGCGAGTCCCACTTGAGTCTCGGGCATCCAAAGCTCCCAAGTCACGAGCGGATCAATCATCGGTTGCTTTTTCTACCCAAGTGTTGCGAGCCGAAGAATGATTATATCAGTCCGTGGAGGTAGCTCCACGATACTATTAAAGGAACTCAGGGTTTCAAGAAAACCCGAGTACCAGTGGTGATGCGAGTTCCGCTCGAGACTCACACACCTGGAGCTCCCGAGTCACGAGCGAATGGATCATTGGTTGCTCTCTCTACTCGAGTGTCCAAGGAAACTTGAGCTGGAGGATCATACCAGTCCATGAAGGTAACTCCACGGTATTGGTGACGGTAACTCGAGGTTTCGAAGAAGCCCAAGTGCCTGGAGTGACACAGTTCTTGGAGGTTCACGCACTCGAGCTCCCAAGTCGCGTACACAACGACCGTCAGTTGCTCTCTCTACCCAAGTGTCCGAAGAAACACGGGTGGAGGTACAGTACAAACTAGTCCGGGAAAAAAACTTCTGGAACTAGCATAGGTGACACAGGTTACCTCTTCAACGTGTCATATCTGAGGAGACCTGTGCACCCGGTGCTCCTGGGTTGCAGGGTCTCTGAGAGACCCACGACATGGTCCCTGAGTCCAAAGATGTGTGAGAGCACCAAGTAAATGAAGGCAAAGATGACAATGATGAAACGATTCTCTTCTTCGACTTCTACCACAATGCCATTGCTGTCCCGGGACACTTAGAGCATTCCCATGCTGGAATGTGAAGGGGACTGAGTGCACACACACACACACACTCTCTCTCTCTCTCTCTCTCTCTCTCTCTCTCACTGAATTGAGCACAGATTTTCTCTCTCTTTGTGTCACCGAATTGAGCTACAGATTCTGTGGGAACCTGATCACAGCAGTTGCTTCACGCCTGTAGACGAATCAAAATGAGCAATCAGCAATATACAGGGCAAATGCTGCAAGTATTGCCAGCGAGAGAACCCTTACTTCCCAGGCACTCAAGCTCTACAACAACTGAAAACCACTAAAAAATACAAATGTCAAAGAAAATTTCAGCATACAAACCTTCCTTCGTACAGTGAGGGAATAAAATTCTCCTTGAGAGAACATGTCATAGAGCAAAACATAAGTGCGGTGAAAAAACCAGTTTAAGCTCATTGCTTTGGCAACGATAAAACCAGTTTGACACATCACTGGCTAATAAAGTCATAGGGATTACATATATCAGTATGAACCACTATATCAGAATACTGAAAGCATAAATTCAAGAGTAAAACAAGGAGTTGTCTTTGAATATATAGCACGTTATAATCATGTATCAGCAAAACAGTATCAACAATACGCTAAAATGTAAACAAGGTCAAGTGGCAGGCAGAGAGGAGAAAAGTGCATATCCTTCCTCGCCAACAGTCAAAAACAAACTGGGTGTATACTGACTGGGTAGGCGGGACTCCCACCCATAGTTGGTAGTTAACTACATACTTCATCACCTTGTTTAAAGTTAAACGGCCATTTCCAGCTGCGCTGAAAGTAATCCCTATTGTAAAGGACCTACGGTTTGCATATTGTGTAGGAACAACTTAAGAATTTATATTAGGACAGAAATTCTTGCATTTAAGAACATCAAGATACTGAAATATGCAGATGGTCCTGTAAGCCACTTAATGTCTAATTTTGCATAAGAGGTCATGGAAGATAAGAGGGTCAGAGCCCATGAAAAACTCAACTCTCTCGACTCCTCTATGTCACCTTGCTTCACTGAGAAGCAAACATAGCAAATAACAACATGACATCTCTTCTCAGGTTTTGTGAGGATTGGGGTTCAGTCCTTTGGACACTCGGGTGATTCCTCCCTTTTCCTGCTGGCTTGTGTCTGTCAGCCCATCACGATCATCAACCACAGAGTTGCAGGTGAGAGTCTGATTTGGAAGATACTGGAGTTGGTTTCTTGCCTGAACTTATATTATCCTCCACCTGAGGCACTGGGGAAGGAAAGGAGGTTTGGAGGTTCATCTGTCCCCCTCTGACATGTATACGGGCGATGTGGGTGCTTCATCCGTAGAAGGGAGGGTGTTCCCCACCAGACTTCATGTCACTTCCCCGTCTCTCTTGTCGGTGGGTGGCAAGGAATTAGCTGATGCCCATTTTTAAAGATTCTGGTGGCCTGCTGATAGTCTTTTGGGGGTTCCCTGCATTCCTTTGATCGCCTCCAGTGTTAAGATCATCATTTATAGTGTTCTTATCCTCAGTTTTCTCTGAGAGTGACTTTACCATTTGCATGGCATTTGCTGCAATATTGTACATTGTAGGCTGGTTTAGGTCAGCATGGCCCCTTGGTGGCAAAGCATAAAAGTCATCATGGCAGATGGGTACCAAGCAGTTCCTTAGCTACGTAATGATATATGATACTTTCTTGTTAGAGGATAAGTTTTTCGTGGAAAGCTCCTGTGAAATGGAATTCAGTATCAGGTCTTTGCATGTTATGTACAACATTAATTTCCTCTTCGGAGAAGGCTACAATCACAGAATCTAAAACAAAATCAATACTGGAAGTTTGACTGGTACCAGATAAAGTATAGACAGTTGTCCATGAGTACAGAGTTTATGTGTGCGACACAGGTAGGTCTTTGCATGTTATGTATGCAACATTAACTTCCTCTTCGGAAAAGGCTGCAATCACCGAATCTCTACAGAATCAACACTGGAATGGTTCAGTTGGTACTGGATAAAGTATATACAATTGTTCTAGAGTACAGAGTTTAAAACAGGTACTGTTTGTGCCAGGGTCACTGGTGCAATGGTTGGAGGTTGGTTGGATGATATTTTTGTGGTAAAGGGAGAGCCAAGCACTAACACATACACAGCATTTTGTTAAACGTCTCCAGGATCAATAGGCCTTGAGAAACAGTAACTTGAAAGATATTCACTTTCAACTTCCGTGGAAGGCACAGAAAATTTTTAGAATTTTTTGTTCGCATCTTTGCATTTGCATATCTTTCTCTTTTCGCTGATGTGTTGTTTTCTTAAACTGGCCAACCTTAAAGTTTGCCAGGTCTGGGGGTGTGCTTTATGATTTTTTGCCTTTTCTTCTTGCAACATTGTATATCTATGTTTGTTATGGGATCATCAGGTAAGTTGTAAGAACAAGGCAGATGTCCTGGTCTTGTGCATGAAGGTCAATTACTCAATTTTAACCATAAACTTCTTGCGGGAAAAAGTTCAAGTCAGCCCTCCCACTTTACTGTGCTTCTCCAGAAGATGATGGTGGGGACCCTGTACTTCCCATGGGCCTAGAATAAAGCGCCTCAGAACTGGTTCAGAATGTCCATGACTGTCTACCTTAGCTTGGTACTATCTCCAGCCTGTTCAGATTGGTTACCATTCAACATGGTGCTTAATGCACCCATGGCCAGTTCCCTATGCTCAATAATGGTCTTAGCCCATTTGGACATTTGCATGGACTTTGTTTTGGTGTTCAAGATCAGTCACTAATCAGCAGTTGCTTCTGACAAGCCTAGTTCTACAACTAAGCCTCATCGGGGAGATGATGGATTTGTTCAGTTAGCACTTATTTCTGGGTCTTGATACCCATACCCATGGGCTCAGGGTATGCTTTACTTCAGTCAACTGAACAATAACAAGTCAGGCTGATATGCTGTTCCCTTTGCTTCAGTAGAGGAACCTTCCCATTTTATTAAGGACTCTGGGTCCTACTCTGTCCGAGTCACAGAGGACTAAGTTAGACAAGCATTTTGGTGGTACCTTCTTGGACAGACCCCAATACTGCATTGCCTTGTCCATTTAGTGTATCCTATAGTTTGCCCCCAAGATGACATATTCATTCCAGACACTCCTGTCCTCATGAGGTAATGGACCCTCTGATCACTGGACCAGAGAATTTATTTACTTCCTCTTGTCCCTGTAGTAGAAATATCTGTGACAGCTACAGCAGAAATGTACATTCCTCTAAGCTTGTTTATCAAGAAGCTGAATGCGTGAAAAACTAGGAAAATATTGAAAATCTGAAAAATATGATACAGTATACAGTTGATACTAGAAGAAAGATGTGCTGCTAAAAGATGTAGCACAAGAATGAAAAACTAGAACTGGGAGAAAACCCAGCAATTGCACCAAGAAATAAAGATTAAAAGTTGGGTGCACTAGAGGTCAAAGGGACGCTGCAAACACAATTTAGTAATGCCGGCAGTGCACCACGTGAGAGCGGCTACCATGGGCTTGATTATGTCTCCCACTATCTAGGCTAGGAGTGTGCGCATAGTTTTGTGAGGAGAGAAATGAGGAAATACATTCATTTATATGGTAGAACAATAGTACAGCTCTGCAAGGGGTACTGCCTAGGAAATTGGCATTTTCTATAGTATTTTGGTTGCCTGTCAAGAATTTAGTTTTTTTTTATTGGCATCGACTATAATTAACCTGTAATTAACCTCAGAATTGATATGTTATTGTAGCTGGCCATCCTGGGATGATATCGCACATGCGCAGTGTTATAGGGGAACTTTCGGTAAAAACTGGAGTTTCCTTCACTGGGGGCAGAGGCCCCCAGCTAAGTAACATGGCCTGCTAGGTCAGGTGGTATTATTTTATAAGTTGCCATTACACACTATGACACTGTAGCCTACATTTTTGAAAAGAGATCTTCATTCTCGTTACTCTGAACCCCATAACCACTGTGTGTAAATGATAAATAAAAAATTAATTATGACTTATGAGCTAAGAATACCGGCCTGCCCCCTCCATAGCTAATAGGGCAAAATTATAACCAGTTACCACCCCTAGGTTAAGATATATGGTAATTCTAAGCCGGCTGGCTGTCCGCGGTGAGCTAGACTATGGCAATTGACGTTTTTCTATGTTATTTTACTTGCTTTACAAGAATTTAAAGTAATGTTTTGTCGGCGGGCTGTAACTTAGCTGTCATTGACCTTTGAAGACTACGCGACTTGAATTGCCTAACGCAAGGTAGGTCTAAGCCAGCATTCCGCGGCAAGCCCCCCACCCCTCCATAGCTAATACGACAAAATTGTAACCAGGAAACACCCCTAAAAATACCAACATAATGTACCCTAGAGGTGTTTACTGGTTACAATTTTTGCTGTATTAGCTATGGAGGTGAGGGGGGCTTGCGCGCGGAATGCCGGCTTAGACCTACCCCGCGTTAGGTAATTCAAGTCATGTAGTCTTCAAAGGTCAATTAACAGTTTAGTTACAGCCGGCCGACAAAATATTACTTTAAATTCTTGTAAAGCAAGTAAAATAACATAGAAAAACGCCAATTACCACAGTCTAGCTCACCGCGGATAGCCGGCTTAGAATTACTTTTAGTGTCCTATCATTTCCTAGTCATTTTTGCACAAAAACCCAAAATGGTTCTTCGTACATAAATGGCTGGCTGGAGTCTTATTGGCAACTTGTAAAATTTTACCGGTTAGGTTAGTAGAGTTCCTTTTATAATGGGTTTCCTCAGCCAATCCCTTCTTGAACGTACGGCTCCCTAATGACTTGCGCCTGCGTGGAGCCATTCCATAATAACAACACTGGTCCGACTTTCTCCCAACTTTCCTTCCCCCACCCAAAACCCTGTGTTCCCAAAGGATCCCCAATCATGTTGGTTAGAGTTATGAGGTTAATAATAACTGTCCACGTCTATTTTGATGTTCTAGCATAACAAATTATCGATTTGTTCACCTAAAAACTGGAAAAAGAACAATCACTGAAGGTTCTGAACTTGGCCTCTAACACTTGTCTTGAAAATTACGTAACTAGCCTAAGAAAAAGTCAACTACGTACACAATTCTTCATTTTGCTGTAGGTGAATGTAACAAAACTTACCGTGGTTTTAGAGCAAATATAGTATTTAACAAATAGTACCTTTCACACGATAACTTTGTCTTTCAAACAACAAGTAATATTACTCGTCAGGAACTTCAGGCTCAGGTTCACGGTTGAGGCTTTGCCTTTGTAATGGCGCCTCAGTTGTTTCCGTGGTGCTGTTCCAGTTTTGAATACACTGTTTCCTTCTTTTATTTTCCTCTGTCTTTTTCTCCACATCTGGTATGACAACCTTTTTATTTTAATTGCTGCTTTCACAGACTAAGACACATCCAACTATTTAATTTGTATCCTCTTTTCATGGCTGTTGTAAACTTGTAGTTCAACCACTTAATGTTTCTCTCCTTTGTACCCTTGAGAAAGTAAGAAAATTCGATTAGAGCTTCTGCATTTTCACAGAAATTACAGCTAACACTTCTTTCTGCAAGTCTATTTGCGATATTCAATTTCATCATCTCAGTTTTTTCTCTAAAAAAAAATTGCGGATGCAAAAGTATTGTCGTATACATTAATAGCTCAACTTTAATTCCTCATTTCTTTTATATTTCTAAACTCACCTTACTTCCCATCTCTTCTTTCCACTTATCATCCTCTGCCTAGATTTGGATTTTACTTCCATCTTCGTCAGTTCATTTATCTGTCTTTTATTCAGGTGTACCACTTGCAGATGTTTGCCACAATCTGCCTTCTTTTCTTGTATGCTCCTGATTATCTTTTTTAAGCATTTTTTTTATTAAGGGTACTATTTATACTGGACGGAATTGCAATGCCTTTCGCAATTGCTCCCCGCATTATTGACTTTATCGTTTAGTTCCTAATTTCTATATTTTGCAATGCTTTGATTCCTTGTATGCGCTCTGGTTTTTCTTTCGTATAATAGATTAAAATGTTACTTTTTTCTTTATCGATTTCTATAATCCACACTTTTTACCTGTTATAGTCTGCATTCTGTACTTTCTGCTGTCACCAAAGCTTCAGCAAAGAATACAATTCTTATTTTTATATATATTTTTTCAAACTCCTCTTCCCTTGATTTTTTTTTATCAAATATATTTTTAGCTCAAGCTGAGACGATGATCCCGTGTAACCTGGTCTTGTTTATTACTCCTGCAACTTCCATTTCTTGCTCTATAAACCCCACCCCCTCAACGACAATTCAATATTTATTTTGTCGCCTTCATATATGATTGTAATTACTTCAGTGATCACAATCCTAGACTCAGAACATTCAGCGCTTTGAAATGAGAAAGAATCGCCACGAAATAACAGAAATTGGTATTGGTATTGCTTCTAAATATTATACTGTCGTAGAAATATGTGTGACAGCTACAGCAGAAATGTGGCCTACATTCTCCTAACCTGTTTATGAAGAATCTAAAGACAAGTTAAATCCATGAAAAAACTAGGAAAATATTGAAAATCTGAAAAATATATGATACACAGTAGAAGAATGATGTACTTTGTTAACAGAATTGATAATAAAATTCAGTTACCAAAATCTGCCCCAAAAAACCAGAATGTCAGGACAAAATGAGGAAATCAGGGCCACAGGTTCTTAAAACTTTACAACTGAAAAACGGCAGAAAACTCACGTCCACAGTGCTGATAAGTTCACCTCTGAACCAAAATGCACTGATCTTGGTCGAAACCTGCAAATTTAAATTCAGGGGTTTTAATGACCCAACCAAAATTTAACATGTTTATTGAATGATAGCTAATCAAAACACTGAAAGAAGTAGCACAGGGAATAATAACAATAATAATAATAATAATAATAATAATAATAATAATAATAATAATAATAATAATAATAATAATAAAAACAGTGCAGTCAACTAATAATGCCATAGAAAAACATACAAAATTAAAAATTCAGATAAAAAATGAACGTCTGTCAAAAGTAAGACGTGAGTCAAAAGGTCAGAAGAAGCTGTTAACGTTACTCTGACGATAAGAACAATTATTCTGCTTTACAATAACTGTCTGCCGCATTTCTTGAATACATTCAGCAAACTCCAACTCCCTGGGGAAGGAGTTACAGTAGGTGATAGGATTCTCCATAATTTCGATAAGCATCTCGAAGACAGTCCTTGTGTGTTTATATGAATGTGCTGGTTGTGATCCATTCCACCAGCAGCAAGTACATTGTCCAACCACTCCTGTGTATCATCCTCGGGAATGCTGTGTCTCCCTTAGTGAGTTGTTCATGAAAGTCATCGATGTCAAAGCCTTGTCATTTTGGATTTGGTTCAATGACACGCTCCAGGGTCTGTACTCTGATGTCCTTCCAAGCACTTGCATAGTTGTAGATGGTAGAAATTTAGTGAGTACCTTTGAAGATTCTCCATAGTCTGTTTCCCCCTGCGTATCCAAGTCATACTCCTTTTCCCCCTTGTCCTTGAACACCACCATCACCTCCTCCAGTACAGCTGTTTTATTGCAACAATATTACCTTGGTCCATTGATTGAACAAGTTCACTCATACTAGGAGGGGAAGAAATGAAACTAATACGATCTTCGTCACCAACTAACTGGGTAATGGTAGGATGCACAGGAGTATTGTCCATGAGAAGCAAAGCCTTTACCCAGTGTCTGATGACAAACAACTTCCTTATAAAAATGGTTACGGAACCAATAGGAAATCATCTTGGAGGTGAATCAAACTTTGCTTGGTTTGCTTCCAAGATGATACCAAATCACTGGGAGATTATCCATCAACCCATGCTTGGCACGTGGTTGCTTTGAATGTCCAACCACCACTGGTTTGTAACAGTACCACCAGAAGCACTTGCCCATAGCAAAGCAGACACGCGTTGCTTCAGAAGCTTTCGGCAAGATAAATTCTTTTCCTTCTTGTCAGCCAAAATGTTAGTGGGCAAGGAGTAATAGAATAGGCCGGTTTTGTCAGCATTGTAGATTTGACTTAAAAAAAGGGGGCCCTTTCTTTTTCATTGATTCTTTCAACATCTGCTGAAATTCCTCTATTCTCTCTTCAGAAGCAACCAAAACTTTGCCATGAGTTTTCTTGTTGGAAAGCTCATGTCGACTCTTGAATCAAAACAGCCAACTTTCAGACTCCTTAAAGTCTGCAACCCGACACAGACCTGTAAACTTCACTGCAGCAGCTTTCAGCTCAGCTCAGTGAATGTCACAACGGCAGTCCTTTGCTTACAAAACCAGATCAAGGCTGACTGTTCAAATTCCTCATGATGGGGTGCTACCATTACCTTGTCTGGATGTCTGTAGCATATTTCTTCATCTTTTCCTTAACATCATTGATATCGTGCAGGGTAGACCAGGCAATGCCACACTCCTCCATTATACTTACCATTGACCAACCAGCCTCGATCCTCTCAACGATTTCCAGCTTTTTTTGAAGGATCAGCACCTTTCCTACCCCTCTTAAGAGGTGGTAGGGTCATACAAGGCACACAGCCATAACAGCACCTGTAATGCTGCAGACACCGGCAAGCATCATGAAACATGATCACACAGTAACAATTCAAAGCATGAATACCATGAACTAAGACAGAACTGAACAGTGGAGAGATGAGCACTTTGTTACATAGTGCACTGACACTGTTCAAGTGTAGCCAGTTGGAGAAGGAAATTGTTGTGTTGTTTATCATGACATTTAATCGGCCATTCAAAAGCAAAAACACTATAAAAATATGTAATGACATGTGCATTTCTGCTCATAACACACACACAAAAAAAAAAGATTGCTTCCCCACCATGCCCCTTGTACCAAACACCAGTGACCTGATGATGTAATATGTCGCAACCAATTTAAAGCAATGAAAAAGTGACGTGTGATGACACGTCAAGTGACACTGTGCTTTTAAGCAAAAAGCAGTCGTGAAAGCTCCCAAGAAGTCAAAGAACTGCCTACCCCTACCTGGCAATCATGGCCTGCCACCACTACAATAACCTTTTCTCAGCCTGTTTATGCTTGTAAGCAGCGTTGCCAACCATCAGAGCATGGTTTCTTAATCTTTATATACTATATATATATATATATATATATATATATATATATATATATATATATATATATATATATATATATATATAGAGAGAGAGAGAGAGAGAGAGAGAGAGAGAGAGAGAGAGAGAGAGAGAGAGAGAGAATTTGTCTACACACATATATATATATATATATATATATATATATATATATATATATATATATATATATATATATATATATATATATATATATATATACATATAATAATAATGTAAAGAGAACACAGTATAAGACCACAAAGAAAGTACCTGTTAACACTGGATAGCTGTTCCTTAGCTAAAGATGTAATCCAAATTTAATGACATTTCTATGCCCTAAAGTGTATATATACTTTCATTCATTCTTTTATATACCCATTTAATTGTAGAAGGTGTTTGTAAAACCGAATTTTTCTTTTGCTTGAAAATGATTTGTCTCTCTCTCTCTCTCTCTCTCTCTCTATATATATATATATATATATATATATATATATATATATATATATATATATATATATATATATATATATATATATATAAGGCAGAGGGCGATACATCACATTTGTAAACATAGTGACATTCCCTTTTCAATAATGGCGGACCCGTTACGCAACCACTCGCGAACGAGTCGGGCCGGGGAAGTCGGCTCTCTTTGGCAGTGGCGCCGCAGACCTCCTTGGAAGAAAGAGAATAACAACAACAACAGCAGTCACAGCAACTACCCAGGGTCACTCGCAGTCACAGCACAGCAGAAGGCACTGACAGCTCCACGTCTGGATGTGAGAAGTCGTTCTTCGTGTGACAGATCAACAGCAAGTGAGATATGGAGGGTTTCGTTGTTGACCCGCAGGTCTCGGGGGTTGTTTTGGGGGACGTTGTTGCACCCGTGGGGCCGAAGAGACGGGCTTCGTGTGTCGCGAAAGATGGTGTGTGTCAGAGGTGGTGGTGTTCCCTCTCACTTTCGTGTTCAGTGCTTCCCCTTCGGAGTGGACCAGGAAGAGGCCGCCGCCGCCGCCACCACAACAGCTGTTTACGTAATGTGGTGGTGTCACCTCGTCATTCTGGTTTGTTGCCTCCGAGGCGGAGGAGGAGGAGGAGAAGGACCGTGGAGTGACGAGACTCCTGTGGGTCGTTGGCTCGGCTGCCGTTTCGAAGCTCTTTGCTAAAGTCGCAGGTCCTGGGCCCGCTCTGCACTGATTTGGGTTTTGGGTTGGCTGCGCGCAGGGGAAGTCGCTTAGGGTAAATACTTACGGTGATCTTAAACAGGGTTTTTTTTTTTTTGGTGTTTATAAGTTGCCAATATACGATGTGAAATTGTAACCTACATTTTTATAAAGCTCTTCATTCTCGGTTTTTTGAACCCCATAAACACTATGTGCAATTGATAAATAAATAATTAATCAAATTATCTTAGCCTTAGGTAGAATATTAACCCCCCCCTCCATAGCTAATATGGCAAAATTGTATAACCCCATAAACACTATGCACAATTGATAAATAAAAAAGTTAATCAAATTACAACTTGTAGCCTTAGGTAAAATTTTAACCCCCCCCCTCCATAGCTAATACAGCAATATTGTAACCAGTAAACACCCCTAGGTGACTTTAGGCTGGTATTATTAGGTTCTTTTAGTGCCCTATCATTTCCTAGCATTTTGGGTTTTTCATGCAAAAATGACTGGCTGGAGTCTTATTGGCAACTTATAAAACTTTACCTTTTTTTTAAACACCAGGATTTTTTTTTTTTTTAAATTAAATTTGGGGTTTCTTAGAATTCGTGAGTTGGTTGTGACAAAATGTCCATTTCTGCCGTGGCCAAATGGTTGTTTACGGCCTTACAACTTCCTCTGGACATAACTAATTAACCTAGCCTGTTCTAGGCCCCTTTAACAGCCTATCGAAATTCTGCACTGGGCTTTATTTGAATAGGAAATAGTCGGCATTCTTCCCTAGAGATTTCCATTCTGTCAGTTGCAAGTGTGATCGGACTGTTTAACAAATATTTACATTCTGGGCCAATACTGGGAAACTGGTTCTTTCTATTTACAGAAAAAAAACGTGAAAAACGATGATTGTAGTAATTCAGCCTGAGATGGTGGCTCTTGCCTAACCTGACTCCAGAGGTACGGTCACTACCCGACTTACGAAAGAGTAACGTTCTGGACGGCCTTTCGTATCTTGAATTGTTCGTAAGCTGGTTTTTAATATGTGGTGCATAATTTTTGTTGAAAAATTATTAAAACTTAGGAAGATATTAAGCTTTGAAGTATGTCATGTTTACATTCCTGAGTTAACTTAGGAGTCGCAGATTATACTATTTTCACATTATTTTTAAATGATGCAGTATTAAAAAGAATTACTTGGGATGTTGGAAAGGTGAAAAGAAGAAAATAAAATTTAGATTCATGTAACATTCAAAATATAGTATTTTTTCCATGCTTTGAGAGTTATGAATTTTGAGAGAATTTTGCAGGAGCAACATCTGACATTGAAAGTTCATAAAACAATCAAGGCACACTGCCATCTTTTGACTAAAATACATACTAAATATTTCCTATAGGGAGAGGAAATATAGAAAATGGGAATTCATCAAAGAACAAGTTTAATGGGGAAGATAGAATTAAGTAGGAATATTTTACGATTATGAATGAGTATTCTCGTGATTGTCAGAAGAATACATGGTAGTCATGCATGAGAATACTCAGGATAGTCAGAAAAGGGTTTAAAGGAACAGTTTCTTCTTTATTGTGCGGCAAAAATTCTTACCAGGCAGAGAAGTAGTCACGCAGAGCAAAATTTGAACTTACGGTTGGCAAAGGGTATCGTCTGAACACAATTTTAACTTACGACCCTGTCTGTTCATATCTCTGAATGCTTGTAACATGAATGTTTGTAAGTAGGATGGTGGCTGTATATCACCTTTTATAATCATGAACTATTAGGCTAGAAAAACCATATTTTACCAGTTTTAAACTGTTAAATACTGTTTGTGGTATTTCAGTTCCTTGCCAGATACGTGAATTACGTACTTATTGTTCTGTTTGTTTTATTTTATCTATTTTTACCATAATTTTTGGTTCAAGCTATATTGTATTTTTGTTTCCAACCCACTGTAACTTATATCTGACAATTATGGGAGACCTCGTAGGAAAACCAGTATTTATTGGTGGGGTAACCAAAAATGCATGAATGGCACCAGAAAGATAAAAGATAAAATACTAAATACTGTGAGCTGCTGGATAAATCCACAGTTCATGTATATGATGAGTAACAATCACTCAAAAATTATAAAATTAAAGCGTAAGAAGGACAATTAGAGGAATACATCCTAACCAATTGAGCTAGTTCTAACCTGACCATGATAATGCTAACTTGAAGTACAGTACAGGCAGCCCCTGGTTTCTGACGGGGTTCCATTCCTGCGCTGTGTCGTAGGGCAAAAAATCGTCAAAAATTTTCAAAAATCCTAAGAAAACCTTACTTTTAATGCTTTGGGTGTATTGAAAACGATGTAAACTACATTTCTATTGAGTTTTTCATAAAAAAAAGCCACCAAGTTTTGATTATTCTGCCATGTTGGAGCCATATTTCTTCTGTCAGATTGGTGTCGTAAGCGTCATAACCCCGGAACATGTGTCATAAACTGGGAAATAATTTCTGATGAATATATTTGAAAAGCGTCATAACCTCTGAACATTGTAAGCCAGACCCGTCATAACTAGGGGACTGCCTGTACCGGTTTTTTTTCATGACCAGGGCAATCCCCAACTTAACTTCACTTAAAGAATCACAAATTACATGGTCAACTGCAGTTATATAAGGTTACCTAGTACCATAACTTCTTATGCTGTACAAATTATTTGGTAACCTAATTATACAGTTACATAAATCCCCACAAATTTGTATTATGTAGTTGTTCCCATGAAAATACAAAGTATCGCCTTGCATGTAGGAGTACCCTTCAGTGCCAGCTGGAGACAGTTGTTAGACTTGTTAATAAATTAGTTAGGCTAACTGATAAGTCAGGAATACCCCTCACTTGCTGCCATCACCAAGTACTTTTTCATCGCCATCACTAAGTGCAGATGTGCTTTACTCTGTGCTAGGCTGTCTGTTAAGTTTGATTTTTCTTCTTCTTTGGTGCTTTTTTTTTTTTTTTTTTTTTTGTCATTTTATTATGTAGAAAAAACAAGTATGACACATTATGAGGGCCAAGACTGTTTGTGAGGGGACTTTAGGTCCCATGTGAGTAATGTTCCATACAGGTATTTGTTCCGACACGATATACAAACCATCAGTCCTTTACATTAGGAATTACTTAGAGTGCAGCTGGAAACGGCCACTAAACTTTCAAACAAGGTGGTTAGGCAGTAACTACCGTTTGGGAGGCACGAGTCCTGCCTGCCTGGATGTAAACATTCCAATTTCCTTTTGGCCATTGTGTGGTGCAGACCTGAAGTTTCTTCCTCTCTGCCTTGACTTCCGTTGAGCTGTATTTTCCCGAAGTCAAAGAGGGATCTTTCTCTTTTTCTGTGTATGGTTGCTTTGTGTTTGGAATGCAAACTCACGAAGGTAATAAATCTCATAAGCCCGCTTTCCCCCAGCGTGTGTGCCCTGGGGTTGGCAGGAAGAAGTTACAGTACACATGGAAAGTTAAGCCACACCCCTGAAAGAAATGCAATTTTTAGGACAACCTCTTCTAGGGGGCCTCTCCTTGCCCTTTGCGGGGGAAACTTTCCCCTGGAGTGAGAGGAGACTTTTTCCACTTCAGGTTTGGCCTGCATAGTGCAGGAAGGATCCAAGGGGTCTGCCAAGGTTCTCCCTCCTGCTGGGAGAGTAGATCAGAAGGACTGTACCATGGAAGGACTTGAGGGTCCTCTCCCCCAGGATTTGGACACCCCCGAAATACAGAGGAATTTTGTAGAGGTCATTGCCCTGATCCATCGGCGCAACGACCGTGGGGAAGGGATCACGGCCTCACCTGTGGATCATCCTTTGCGCCTTGAATCCTTCTGGGGTCCAAAAAAGGAACCCAGGGTTCCAGCGGGACTGCCATGGTCCTCGATCAGGTGAATAATCTTGTTTCTGACAAGAGAATTCACTTTGTTCGAACCGCTCGGACAAGCTGCTTCTTCCTCCTCTGCCTTGACAGAAGGGCTTTTATACACCCTCGGAGAGGATGTGTAAAAAAATGTCATTTCTGCAGCAAAAAACCTGCTCTCCCACTGCATGGCATGCACCATACTGTGCATGAGCACTCTTTGCTCAAACTTTTGAAGTTCCAATTGCATGACATCCTCAGGGAGACTGTTCCACAGTCTAACAGTGTGAAGAATAAAGGACCTCTGGAACTGAAAGTTCGACAGCGAAGCACATTTACTGCATATTGGTGCTGCTGTTCAGCGAATCTGGGTGCTCTCGCCAGAAAAAGGGGATCAGGGATCAATTGTGAATATGAAAGATTTCTATCAAAATACAACTTATGAAAAAGTGACAAACGAGAGACCATCCGTTGATGTTCCAAGTCACAACCGCTAATACTGAACTGTATTAGGAAACAGAAACCTACCACCACGAACATCTCTGTCTAAAAGAGATATTTCTCAGGCAGAAGTAGACATCCACACTGGAGAACAGTATTCTAGTAAAGGAAGCACAAATGACCTAAAACAAGTTGCACTGATTTTATCATTGTTATAAATATGTGAGGTCTTACGAACAGTACCTAACTTTCTTGCGGCATTTGCTGAAACTTTCATTAGATGTTTCTCAAAAGTAAGATGTGAATCAAAAGTTACACCTAGAATAGTTAAAGCTCCAGACTCATTCAGCAAAGTCCCATCCAACCTCATACCCAACTGAGTACACCGTTCACTGATCCGTGATTGGTTCCAAGTCCCAATTGAGACATAGGGTAGCTTCATTTCTCATAAGTGGAGACTTTACCCTACCCACAAGTGTTGCATCATCGGCATACTGAACAATCATGTTTTTCAGGCAACAGCCATATCACTTGTATACACCAAAAATAACAGTGGACCAAGAACACTACCCTGCAGAACTCCAGACACAATAGGTCTTGGTTCACTAAACATTCCATCAACAGCAACTAGCTGCTACCTACCTGTAAGGAAATCATGAAGTACTATAATCCTAAAACATATCCACCCACTCCAAGATTCAGAAGTGTATAAAATTAAGTGCCTTATGATTTACTAAATCTTGAATTACTCTGCACTCAAAACCCTTATCAAGATTCTCTCCCAAATGGCATGATAAGTCTAAAGGAGCATCGCAGGTACCTAACTGCTTTCTATATACATATTGACCATCAGTTAACAATCCTTTATATATTACATACTTATATAGAAGCTTAAAAATAAGTTTTTAAGCAACTATGGAGAGCACAGGGAGAATAGGAAGTGGCCTGTAGTTACTGTAGTCTGCAGATATGCCACTTTGGGAACAGGCACTGTATAACTAAGCTTGCCCTCATTCGCAAAAATACTATGTCAACATAAAAATCTATAGAATCTACTAATCGTGGGAGACAACCCCAGCTATCAAGATTATCAAGAATTTTCTTAGATCCCTGGAGTTAAATGCAAATTTTGTAAGTATGTTCAGGATGACAAGTATCAGGGAAATGGACGTCCTCAACTGATTGCTTAGCTTCAAAAGCTCGATGAAGCAGTTCAGCCTTTCCCCTTGGGCCAGTAACCAATCTTCCATCATCTGTTAGTAGTGGTGGAATGGAAGGTGAGTCTTACCCAAAATTTGACGATGCCAGTTTGGTCCACCACAGATGGGGCTGAGTGATCCCTTCAAGTTTCCTCTTCAAGGAATTATTGTCAATTCTCTCAGCTGTATGGTAAGTTCTATTTGCAACATGGCGAGACTCAAAAAAATAGTGTAATTTTCATTTGAACGACTTCATCTCCGTGTGTTGAATTTGGTCTGTTTGTCATGGTAAGCTTGTCTACATGTATCATCAGACCATGGCTGGTCATTTTTCCTGAATTTGATGGTCTTTCTAGGGACATTCCTTATTAAAATAGCCATCAGCATTTCATGTAACTTCTTCTTGGGATCAGGATCTAATACAGCATCGGAAATATTAAGTGCCTGACAAACTTCGATAATGTGATCCCAATTGGCTCTAGATTTCACCCAGACCTTTTTTGCCAATGGTGGCATTAGGAATATACTGATTGACAGATATGTCCATCTCAATGGTGCAATGATCAGAAGTGTATGTATATTCACAGACCTTGGACTTGACAATAGCTGAAACATCTGTGAATATGAGGTCTAATCTATTACCAGAAATATGTGTGGGTTCTTAATTTACCTGGAGAAAATCAGAGGATACACAGAACTCAAGAAGCAGACCAGCCATGTTGATCTGTGGAATTTGAATTCAGCCACTCACTGTGCTTTGCATTATAGTCTCCACAAATAACAAATGAAGCTTCTGAATCCTGTGACTGAGCCATACCAATCCTCTTCAAGAGACAGTCATATATAGAATCATTGATATTTGGATTGTGGTAAACAGCAAATATGTAAACTTAGAACTTTACTGAAAATCTTAAAACAAAGAACTTCAGGGCACCTACACTCCAACTGTTTCTGACAATAATTAGGTCGCCTGGACTTAGCGTATGCAGCCATACCTTGCACGTGTGGGATGTTATGATGACGAAGTCAGGGCCATCAAACCCTGACGTTAAAAACTCAGCCTTTTCCTTGTTACTATTTACAAGTGTATACTATTTACAAGTGTATCAGATAAAAACAAATTGTAGTTACAGGCACAAGGATAAAAACTTCAATCGTAGTTGCGGACACAACTCTGGAGATCAAGAAAATCTGACCCTAAGCCCAGAGTACTGGAGCAAACTACAGTACAGGCAGTCCCCGGTTTACGACGGTTCCGGCTTACGACGATCCGAGGTTACGACGCTTTTCAAATATATTCATCAGAAATTATTTCCTGGCTTTACGACGCATGTTCGGGGTTACTGACGCGTCGTAACGCCATGATCCGACGGAAGAAATATGGCCCCAAAATGGCAGAATAATCATAATTTGAAGGTTTTTTTGATGTAAAACTCAATAATAATGCAGTTTACATCGTTTTCAATGCACCCAGAGCATTAAAAGTAAGGTTTTCTTATGATTTTTGACGATTTTCGACGATGTTCCGACTTCGACGATTTTCAAAGAACGGAACCCCGTCAGTAAACCGGGACCGCCTGTACTAAGCAATTTTTCTTATAGTAATGAATAGTAGGCCCACAGTTCAGCTTAATGTCCCCCAAAAGAAGAAAAATTAACAACACAAATTTAGTTGCAAAACTAATAAATAGTCTCATAACAACAGCAACATAGTAAAAATCAAGAGAACAATCATAATAAAATCAATCACTACAGTATTTATGTTATCTACAAAAGTTTCATTGAAAGTATGTATAAGTAAACCTGATCATATGTCATTGAAGAGAAGTACCTTATCATATGTCATTGAAGAGAGCACTGGAAGCAACTCCCGACAGGGTGAAAGCTAGCACACCTTGTAAGTCAAATAAGAAACCCACCAGGTTTGCCATAACAACTGGGGAGGGCAGTGAGGATGGATTTAGGAATTATAAAAAGCCTAAAAGGAAAAGATTAGGTAAAGAAGGAGGTGCTTTCCAGGTAATCCACCAAGCAACTTTTGCTTTCTCATCAGCCTATCCTACACAGTTTTTGTAAAAACAGGAAAGTGAACAAAAAAGAGGAAAGATGCGTGATTGGACCCTCAAGCAAGAGAACTCGAACCCAAGACCATGGAATGCCATGGTACAATGGCTATGGCACAGTCTAAGGTTGGAGAACAAGGTTTGTATTCAAAGTAACTGTCTCTTGGAAGGGTTGTCTACCAAGGCTAAGGATTCTCCTCTACCCTACCCATGTAGGCAGGCAGGGCATCACACCCAGGTTTCTGATCAGTTATTCTGAGAGTTTCATCAGCATCTCATTCCTCCCACCTAAATTGTGATGTGGAGTAAATAGAGGGTGGATTTAATATGAAACAGATGTTATTTAAAAACAAAAATTTTTTCAACAAATTGCTCATTTACATCCTGCATCCTAACACTAGGTACTGCTTGCAGTTATATTGTAAAATATAGATTACCAGAAAAGCGAGGTCCTTCCTAACTAGCACTAAGTCCATTGAAGCACGTTCACAGAAATGGCCATCCAGCCAACAGTTAATCTCCCTCCTTTGACCTCAGAATTATGCATGTAGGATAAGTTGTTTAATATTTAATGTTCTCAAAGTTTGTGCATTTGCAGAACCTGGATATAAAGAATGTGAGTGGATTGCTTACAAAATTTATCATCTTACTCAAATATCTCAGCCATTATTCAAGGGATCTTCAGTGTATAGGGTATATTATTTGTTCTTTCCATCAGTAAAAACCTTTTTGTATATTTTTAAAGGTTAATCAGATACTTTTGATCCCAGTATATAAAGTAAGAATATATATTGCTCTGAATCTATCACCCCCACACTTAAATCTAGTGTGCTACACTTTTTATAGATATTAATTTGCTGTTGAAATTTATGGTTTTCCCCAAAATTACCAGAATAAATCTGAAATTCCTGTGGCTTCCAGGTGGAGTTTCCAAGTACTTTTAGATATCATGAGATCACCTCAAATACGCTTCCAAGAGATTTTGAATTTTATATAAGCCAGCTTAAGGTACTATTGAAGATCTTGAATCAGGAATATTTCAGAATCATTGTTCTTGTGTTATTTTTTATGCCTTGAGTCAGTATTGATGCACTTTCTATTTAGATACCGTAAGTTTACTTTAGATGTGTTATGTTAGGTCTTATAGATACTCTACATGATGTTTGTTTAGTTGATTTAAGTGGATTTTATGTAGGATGTGAGATCAGTTTCTTCCATTGGCAGCGAGATGCAGCAGTAATGTGTATAAATTTTGCCTTTAATCAGCTACTATGAATTTTTAAAAAACATGGCAAGTTGTGGTATGAAACTGAAATAGTCTGAAGCATTTTTAGATATTGCTATAATAATTGAAATAATTTGAAGCAGTTAGATATTTTACTTGCTGTTAGCTAGAATATCAATGTAGATTTACGTTGTGAAGTTGAAGTGTCTAGGCAATGTACAATTTACTTGACATTTGTTTATTTTCACTTTACAGCTCTTGCATAGTTATTTGGTACAGTACAGCACTATTTATTTTAAAGAGACCCCTTCTCTCTCGTTTGCAGGCAATTCCGTCCATGCGGTTACCTGACAATAGTCCTGGCAGAAGTCAGTCAAACGGTGATCCAGGAGGTGAAAACATGAATTCCAACGCAGAAGCGGACTTCTCAGAGTTCATGTGGATGGCCGAGGAGGACCTCGAAGCTTTTGACCATAAGGTGAGGCCGACACACTCTCAACATGAATCTGCCCCCCAGGTCCCCCAGACGGCATTGCATCCAGAGGAACTTGGATATGCTGTGCGTTGCCCTCTCTTTTTTTCATCGATATCAGTAACAGCCTCTAAATACTGATACTCTTGTGGTGGCCTTTTTCTGTCAGCAAACTCTTTTATCTGCATTTTTACACACAAAGAAAAAGTTAACAAAACGAATTAAGATACGAGCTTGAAAAAAGAAGTCTGGGTTTCTCCCCGGCTTTCATATTGTAAATTTTAACCTACTACGTCAAACTGTTTTCTCTTTTACTTACCAGACTTTTGTATTTTTCTTTGAGATTTTTTATTTACAAAGATTTCACCCAAAGTTTTGAATCCTCTTCCCATTTTCGCAGCACATTGATGTGCTGGGTGGAGCCTGTTACTTCAGTGTAGAGAACTGATCAGTTGATAAATAATTTACCAAGATGATCTTGCAGTTCCTGGAGGGTCAGGGACCTACCTCACATGGTGTATGTATAACCTTCACTCTTTTATCCCACTTTTCTCAGAGTATAGTTTCTGTCCAGTGGTTATTTTTGTGTGCAGGTAATTGCCGTGACATTTAAAATTATCAGCAGTTGGGTTTTTATTTAATTTTCTTTAGTGTAAGCTCAAGGCCTTTCCTTGTTATATTCCACAACCTGTTAATCGATTTACTCTTAATAGCCATGGTTTTTATTTGTTGCTTGCTTTGTTTTGGGTAGCATACCAGTTAAAATAAAATTGTTCTACCATAATATTATATTAAAATTTACAAGAAAGGATGCTGCAGTCTGAAAATTACTTTCATATAAATGCATAGAATTTTAGGCTAGATTTCTCCTCACTTTTTATTCCACATTGGAACAAAATTATATGCAAGAAATTTAGTTCTGTTATCAAATAGGATAACATTTTTCTTGTTGCCGGTGACTGATGTCCAACAGGAAACATTTGGGTTAAAGTATTTGCTGATGTCTGAAGGGCATATTCTGTCAGGAGGTGTACCACAGGAGGTGTACCACCTAAAGTTTCTAGATTTCTCCGCTATTTTTGGGTGTGAGCATTTAATAAATTGAACCCACACACCAATCTGGCAACCATCTTGACCTTATATTTGCAGAGTTATTGGGATTTTTTCTGGTGGAGTAGGTTTGACAGTGGGTTCATCTGATCATTGTTTGATTAAGGTTAATGTGTGGATGGATCTGGTTGACCCTGATGTTAGCTTTTCAAGAAGTTATACTTGAAATCCTAGACCAGTTGGGATGGTATTGACTGTGATCTTACTGAGCTCGTGTTGAGCAATATTTATAAAAGTCCAAATATTATTGAGATTTTAAATAATCACCTTAAGACTATTATTGAGAGGAGAATTCCTTCTAAAATCCTCAGGTTTCATCTTAAAGACAATCCATGGTTTAATGCTGCATGTATGCTTGCCTACCATGATAGACAAGAAGTTTATCATTTATGGAGGAACAGTTGATCATACTTTTGGCATAATTTAATTAAACTTAGAAGTCAAGCGCAGGTGTTCTGTGAGAGAGCTGAAAGAGCTTATCATGATGGTTTGAAGATCTTGCTCTCCAGTGGTGATGACCATAAGTGGTGGTCTACCCTCAAGTCATCACTCTGGAGTTGATGATTCAAGCATGTCTCTCCTTGTAGAGGCTGATGGAAATGCTGTGCATTGCCCTAAACGGAAGGCAGAACTGTTGGCTCAAGTTTTTGTGAGCAGTGTGGTGAGTCCTTGGTGTGCCTCCATGCTTTCCAGAGCCTAAGTTGTATTCAGTTGGCCTTCAGGTAAAAATTTTGCTCTAGGGCCTTGACCATTATGGTGGCATAGACATAAAGTGAGTTCATTATGTTCATTGCATAAAATGCTATGACAAACATTCTCAGCGCTCTTCCTTACCTGACCTAGGTGTTTTTGCTCACAGCACTAGGCAGGCTGCTGCTGCAAACAGTGAGTCTTTTCTCGCATTAGGATTAATACTGCAGTACATACTCAGTTTGCTAGGAGTTTTATCTTGGCTACAACTAAAATGTGGAATAGTTTTCCTAGTGCAATTGTCATTCCTCTGTGGGCTGATATCCCTTTGGAGTCCACTTGGGTTTATGGTCTGTTGACTGTGCCCATAAGTGTTTTCAGCTGAAGATTTAAAGAAAGGTACATGAAGCTTATGATGCTTCATTGTGAGTAAAGGGTCTGTCACAATGCCTGATTCTCATTTACACAGTAGATAAAAATGAAGATCCAATTTAATTTACATATTCTGTTCTTGATAGTTCACAACAGTTTGTTCCCTTTTCTTGTGTCATTTCTTGGTAGAGCACATACAGTGAAATATTTTTCTGGACTTAAGTCTGTGTTCAACAAAGGGAGTGAATGGCCGCGGGTCAAAAGTTGTCAGTAAATATCTGAGGGCCAGCGGGTGGTCAGTTATATTGTTATTGGTTAATTGTGTTATTCAGGAGATATGGTTTTGATTTGTTTTGGTGTTGCCAGTTAACTAGCTTCAGGTAGCTAGTTAGTTGTTTTCAGTTAGTGACAGCTCGGTCTCTACTAACTAATGTGGATGTGTTTAGTGTTAAATATTAATCAGGTATATGTTAGCAGGAAGTCGGCTTATTATTGAGGGTCGTAAATTTTTAAGAGTTGCAAATTATTTTTCTGAATTTGCCTATTACAGCTCTTAAGGATAATCAATTTGGGATCTCATTCATTTTTCCTGACTACTTTTGTAATGCTAGTGTCAGCTGCATTTGGTAGTGATTATTGTAGTATTTTCTAATATTCTTTTGCTTTGTTTTAGTGTTGAGATTTTTTCCTGGTGGTCACCTCTCATGACATCAGTAGTACTCAGTATTACCTGTTCAGGCAATTTTTTGTATATAATTATTCCTTAGGTTACATTTCAGGTTTTGTTCATATGTACAGGCTGTGATTGCATAAATTTATGTTGTAAAATCATTCTTCGATTATCTGGACCTTGACATTATCCAACACACCCGGAGGAGGAACCAGGACCCAAAGATATACGATATATAAATTTTAAAAAACGTGAAAAAACTGCTCCCCGATAGTTGAGAATGCTGCGCGGCCTCAGGAAAATGTTGGTAAACTGTTTACACTCAAAAGCAGACTCAGAAAGGGTGTTGGGGGGTGGGAGGGGCCTGGAAATGTTTCCAAGGTTGTTGGGGGGGGAGGTTAAGATGGCTGGGTGCTATGGGAACTTACTCAGAAAAAGGGATGTTTTGGAATGTGGGTGGAGGTAGGAAGCAGTTTCCTTGGCTGGGAGGGTGGGGGGTGGGGAATGCAGTGTTGGATGGGTGAATAGGGCTAGGTAGACGTCTGACTTGCTAGAGCTTGTTTTTTTTTCACATTTTATTAAAGGATATGTACAGTACTCTACTGTAACAAAGCAAAAAAAAAAAAGGAAGAAGAAATACTGTAGAGAGAGAGAGAGAGAGAGAAACAACTGAGGTATTGCTTGCAAAGAAGCCTAAAGATTAAAGATTTACACACACTCCTTCACTTTTTCCACTATTCTCATTTATATTTGTACTGTAATTTTTTTTTTTAAACCCAAAAGATGAATGCAATGTGTGTGTAGGGGACATACGCATATACTCCTTTGCTTTGGGTGATGCTGATGCCACCAAGATTTCAAGGTATAAACAGCACAATGTGTTGCTTATACCTACAAATTCAGATTTCAAATATTTTTACGGTGATTAGAGATGAAATATCAACAGTGATAAAATATTCTCTTTTTGTGATATGTGGGCTAAACAGACTCAGAGTTAACTAAACTTGTAAGGAAATACTGTACTGTAAATCAAGCAAAGCAGAGTCAGTGACTCAAACTAATTTTCTAACTAAATCCCAAGAATTGACCTTAGCAAATCCCAAGACAATAAAATAATTGTACATCTGCCAAGCCTTGGAGTCCTAAATAATCTCTCTCTCTCTCTCTCTCTCAGGAAAAGGTACTGCTAATTTGAGTCTCCTTAACCAGTGGGTATTAGCACATTTGCACACACTTTTTGTGTGTGTGTGTGTGTTCATAATGTTTGAAAAAATGTGTAGTATAGTACAGGTAATAAACATCTTTGGAAGACAAAAAACAAAAAAGAATTTTTGTCAGTCGCGTGGACTATAAATAGTGACCAGCAGGTAAACAGAAATGGATTAAGATTCCTCAAGAGATTGAAGAGATGAATTTTGTTTTGAAGGTATGTCAATGCAGCGTAAATAAATATTTCCTGAAGCAAAACGAAAAAAGTTCTTTTGTTGCTGAAGAATCTCTGAATTAACAATTTTGCACTCAAAGTAATGAGAAGGAATTCATTCTATTCTTCATGTAATTAGTAAAATACTTACTGTACACTATTGAAAACTGCGTGCAGTATTCAAAACACACGCACTTGTCATCATCAGTTTCACGTGAGCAAGACGTTCTTTCTCAGACAGAATACAGCTAAAACCTGATTGGCTGGTGGTTGCCATGGAGAGCTGTTAGCCAATGACAGCCCCCTACTTTTGTTCTGTTTATAGACATATTTCGATCCCAAATCGATCCCAAATTGTGTCTGGCGCCAAGTTTAAACGTTGCCATGATCGTGATTATTGGACTGCTGATGGCAAAAATTACTCAGTAATTTGCTTTACTGTACAGTATATATAATTATTTCTGTATGAGAATCAGAATTTAACAGTAATTTTAACTTTAATACAGTGGTATGAAAAATCCTACACAGTCTGTCGTAGCGATGCGTCATCACTTGCGGATGTTGTCCAGACCATCCTCAATTGTACGACTACAAACTGATGATGATAATGAAAATAAAGAACAACCCTCTTCAAGATTGACATAATGAAATGTATTTTATAGTCTTACTTAAAGGTAAAATTCATAAGTCGAATTACAATTTATTTTCATTACGTAATTATGAATTTAACGGAATGTTTTTGTTGAAGATAAAATGTGTTAGTGAACTTTTGGTCTTAATTGTCCCATTATTTATCTCAGATCCATTTAACAGTATGATAATATAAATAATAATAAACTATAATGAATAAATGACTGTAATGAAAAAACACAAAAAAAAGGAAAAACACATATTTTTGCTGCAGTAGTGATATTTCATCATATCTTGACTCCATTCCAAAATCCGAAAAATTCCAAAAACCGAAACACATAGCCCCAAGGATTTCAGATAATAAAAGATTGTGTACCTATATAGCCAGGAAAACTACAAATTGTTTTAAAAATTTGTTGTCTCCTTTTCAGTCAACACCCACAGAAGCTCTTTTTGTGAAACTTAAGCCTTGGTATGTGCTTACATTTTGCCCTGCCTGAGAAATGGCTTTCTGAACTGTCAGATCACTTGAGTGAAAAGTAGGGATCAGGATCAGGAATGTTCTGGTAGGTTGCACTGTGAGAAGACTGCCTGTAAATTTCTTTGCCTCACTTCCTTTAAGCTTTGAGTGTATACCAGAACTTTGATTGCAGTCCAACACCCTTGAATTTCCTTCCTGTCTCCTTGTAAAGCACTGAAGGTTTCTGCCAACGATCATATAATGGTTGCCAGATATTCACCCATAGGTGACCAGCACCATAGCGATCTGGACGAGCTTTGCAGAGCCGTATTGGGTAGAATACTGTACTAGATTCGTACTGATTAGGAGGAACATTGCTTGGTGCTCATGGAGTTCCTACCCATTGTGGGACACAGTTTCTCTTCAGCATCCAATCCCTCAGTGCTGTTCTGCATAACAAGATTCTAGCATTTGAAATTAGAAAAATCTTGGCGAGGGAAGGCCGAGGAAATTTATTTCTTGATCCCAAATGGTTTTGAAATTTGAGAAACCCATATTGAAGCTATAGTGCCATATTGAGAAGTGCTTGTTAATCCAAACTTCTTATGCAGTACTTCTGTTTTATTAGAGGACTTGGTTCTCACTAAAGTTGACCAGAACAAATTGTCAGTGTGTTGGAGATCTTAATACCCTGTTGCCTCTCTTGTGTTATTTCATTATAAATCAGCACCTTGTATTGCTCAGCTTTTATGGGGTACTCTGATAACTTTCAGCAACTCACACTGTTTCATCTTACCTTCTTTTCTGGGGTATAAATTCTTGTCCAGATTGCTGTGCCAAGACACACTAACTTTCACATTTCCTTTAGCTTCCTGGTCCTGTATGAATTACCGCCCACAGTTTGCCTTGCTCAGCACACTCTTAGTGGTACTAAAGTCTTTTTGCAGTGCTGTTTAGGCCCCAGATACAGTACTTTGTGTCTTCTACTTTCAACCACTCCTTTTGTCTTGCCACCCACTTGTCCAGCTTCTTCAACTCTGTTCCTACACATTTCACCACTTATTTATAAACATCATTTAGGCCACTCTTATAATAAACCATAAATGTAATTCACTGGTTGAAGTACATCAAATGAGAAGCATCATCCCAGTTGGAGAACTCTTATCTATTTCAGTCACTTTACCACCTAAGCAGTTACTCAGAAGGAAGTGTGTCATACCATTGTGCAAATACAAGATGTTTTGAAAGAACAAATTTGGTCTTGTACATACTGTGTAAACTTTTGCCATCAGTGGAGATACCTCTTTTATTCAGTTCAGCCGTGTGAAAGTGCATTAATTCTAGAGCAAAACTTAATTCTGAGGAAGGTGAACAAAAGCAGTGGCTATGCAAAAACTAGAGGATGTCTCTTATTTCCTGAAATTGAAAGATCATCTTGGTAAATTCTGTGTCAGTTGGCCCCTCAATGAAGTAATGGTTTCTTACTTCAGTAGTTTCTGTCCGCCAAATGCAAAACTTTTAAGAAACTTTTTCTTGTAGATCATTGTCCATTCTATTTCCTTTTAAGTAAAAGTGCATATGATGGAGTATGTAACTTTTCCAACTAACATAATATACAACAGTTAACCAGTACAGTATATCTCAAAAATGCTTATCTAACTGAGAAGGCTATTTTCATGTTTGAAAAATCTGCGCTTAAGATTTTTGCTGAGAAATGTGGTGGTGTGAATGATCTGGATTATGATATGTTTATGTTAAATAATTTTAGTGTTCTTGTCCTGACAGTGGCAGTATTTCTGTCTGTGTGCCTCCCTTTTCTTCGGTGCGAGTTAACTGAAATGAATAAAAAGACCTGAAAAATGTGAATGCGCAAGTTGTCAGAGTGGGATGTGTGATGACATTTTTCCGCAAGTTATCGTAAGAGTTGGCTCTTTCTATTTCCAGTTTTGAAGTAATTCCCCAGTTGATAACTCTCCTCTTTTATTTCAGCCTTAAATTTGTTGTTGTGGAGCCACATGGAAATCTTTATGTAATTCGCTTCAGCTGTACTGTACTTGCGCTTGTCTCAATATTTGAATTCTGAAAGCACTGCAGAGCTTGGTTTCATTCCAGTTTTAAATCTGTTTATGTTGTCTGTAATTCAAACAGGATTGGGAAATACTCCAGCAGTAATGGTGGAGGGAAGACTTGATCATTTGCCAAATAAGCAATTTTTAGGTTCATAATTAAGGCATAGGCACATTAAAGGAAACGATTTCCTTTTCTGCACTGTTATGGCTTCTTAATTTTTTATGCCAAAAATTTTTGGTAACATCGTCATTATGGTGACAAAGTTCTTATTGACTTGCCAACTAAATAATACAAGGATATTAATTACAATGATGGCAGCAATAGATGCAGTTCAAAATAAGCGTAGGGATTTAAAAGATGACCTTGCTGACTGCAAAGCACCTACCAATTTTAAAATTCACTCTTTTGACTTACTGAAAGCATCAGAATCATGAAGAGCTGAAAGGAATGATTAGTATGAGGAAATGGGTCATTTGCTAGTGCTGGAATCGTGATCTCTGCCAAACCAAACTGCATAGTAAATGGGAAGAGTTCCTTTTCGCGATTGACAGACTTGAACATTGGAATGTTTGCGTGATGTAAGCGTAGCAGATGTATGAATAAGGGTGTTAAAGAGAAACAAACGCATTCAAGTCGTGCCATATCTATAGCTTTGAGTGTGAAGGGAAAAGAATATGAAATTTTTTGTCGTTCCTGCTTTTTATATTCCCACATTTAATGCAAATTGAATGAAGTTGAGGTTTAATATCTGTCTGACTGTCACAGCGATTGAAGATTTGTTGGCTTCATGTGAGAGTTATCTTGCACAGTTTTGCAAGGGGGGTTTCTAAAAGGGGATCCATAACTCCTTCCTCCGTTGGGTGAGGCAAATAGTAGGAAGTTTTTGATGGGTGCAGGTGTATAATGAACCTATTTACGGTGTGCTCTATTTTAATGAACCTATTTACGGTGTGCTCTATTTTAGTCATTATTTTACATTAAATGTAAGTGTTAGTAAGGTCAAGTACAGTATTACTGTATTAGGAACATGTGAAACATATTTGTTAAAGTCCTTTGCAAAGATGCTGATATTAGGAACAGTATGTTTGCTTGATAACATAAGAATGTTTGGGTTAAAAGTATGGTAACTGCTGTCAGTGAAAATTATAGTATATGTACAGTCGACCCCCACCTATTAGTTAGCGGTTCTGGATTCGCGGATTTCTCTATGGAAGATATACTGTATACACGTTATTTGCTGAAAATTCACCTATTTGCGGTATTTTTCATAGAGAAATATTCATAGATTACTGTATTTTCATATCATTTTCATGACTAAATGCACTTTTTGTGATGAAACTTAAAATGTTCAGGTATAAGCAATTTTAGAGGGTTTTTTGGTGTTTTGAACTTTCAAAATAGGCAGTTATAAGCATTTTTAGAAGGCTTTAAATATTCACGGATTTTAGCTATTTGCAGGGGTTAGTGGTACGCATCCCCTGCGAGTACCGGGTGTTGACTGTACTAGGGTTGAATTATGACTTTTTTTATTAATTTTAAATATTTAATCTACTACCCCTATATGTATATTGTATATAGTTTAATGGCTTAGCTAATACTGTATGATTAACAACTTAAACTGTATGGTAAACATATCTTTCATTTCATTATAAATATTTTGTGTACAAAATAATTATATTTATATGTCTAATACTGTATATGAAATTTCATTTTTACGAGGGAAAAACTTGAAAGTCATTGATATTACGAGAAGTACCGATAACGTCAGAAATAAAAATTGCCATGTTGTACCAAATGGGATATGCTTAGCACATCATAGACTATTACACATTTAGTTGTGAAATTGGCAATTGAAAAGAGGAGCAGAGTCCTCAAGCTCTGGCAGAGGATAAGACTTGTACGGAGAGAAGGGACGGTAGGCTGGGAGTAGATGGCAGGTGTAGATAGGAAGAGATGAGTGGAATCATAATGTCGGCACAGTATGGAGAGGGAAGAAAGAAAATGTTAGGGAGAGCAGAGTAGATGAGGAAAGGTAGGAAAATGTCAAGGGACAGACTGCTTAAACCATGAAAACATAGAAATTAAAGTTGATTAGATAGATGTCATGGGAAATGATGAGACAATGAAGGCATTATACTGAAGAAATAGTGAAGTAAATGAACATGAAGTGGAGGATGTTGTCTTGACAAGAGGGACCAGTTTGGAATATGACAGCTGAAGAAGTAAGAAGATCCCTTAAGAAGAAAAGAAGAAACCATTTTGAACCATCAAGAGTAACATGCAATTTACCTAAAGGAGCTACCAAACAAGTCACTGATAAACTGATGAGAATGTTTGGCAGTACGATGAATGGAATGAAGATGTGTCTAGATTACCAAAATTCCCAAACCAGCACCCTTGATTGTTGAACAAAGAAAGATGCAGAAGCAGAAATGTTTAGAGAGCAGGCCAGAGTATAGAAACAATTAAACAGACAAGCAATTGTAGCAAAACTTAGAGCTTGACTATAAGAGCTTGACTCTAAGCAAACTTATTCCTTACTTCTAGTTAGCACACAAAGGTTAACTTTTAAGAAAGTATACTAACTACCCCACCATTTTCCAGCAGCCTGCCACCTACAGAATATATACTAGGAAAATAAGTGTAAACCTAATACAGTTCTAGAAAAATACTGTAGGCATAAATTTTACCAAAATTCAGTGAAAGGTGAAATGTATGAAAGTAATCTTCGGGAAAGATTACATTTAGGTAAAACATCTGAGTTCTTCTTAAGAATACAGTAGTCAGTGAACAACTACTGGCTGATTGCCAATTTCTTTCTGTGTTTAAGATTTTTTAAGAAAGACTAAAGCTTCTATACCAATTCTGTGGTACACAAAAGGGCTTATTAAAAGTAATGGGCTAATGGTTAAACAAGGTAAAATGTGAAGAAATAAACAAACATTAAGAAATATAATAAAACATAATAAAAAACTTGTAGGTTACTGTACATGAAGCACGAGCTTATGCAAGTACATGTGCATTCATCTCTTGATCTTGTCTGATTATGTAGCTCTGTACTATACACCTAAAAGCACCAAACTTAACCTAATCTTTTCATCATTTTATCCATTGTTTTGATATACTGTACAGCACTTTACAATTTATTCTTGGCTGTGAAATATTTTACTTACGATTACACCCAAACGAGCACTGATACGTTATGCCAGAAGTCTGGAGAATTGCTAATGCCTCACTGGGAGTAAGGTCAAGTTACTGTGGAAGGAGCCTGAGAATCGGCACCTGAGAAAGTTTACACTCAATAATATTTCCAAATTAGGTGTTTTTCCAAACCCTCATTTCCTTAACCAGTTAACCCAAAGTTTGCATTTTTGAGTCTGGAAACTCGGTGATGATGACATTTTATGCTTATGGTAGTTCACTTCTTGTACTCATTAACAGGTCATTACTGAGGTGGCTCAGGTCATGATGCAGCAGACAACAGTGACCAACAATGGATGTTTAAGGGAAGATGAGGAAGAGTTCCTCAGGCGCATGCTGGAGGAGGAAGAGCAGCGCGATACTGTTTACTACTCAGATTACCTTGAAGAGAAGTAAGTGTACTCATCCAGTGAGTTTGGAAATAAGGTTAAGAGACATGTGGCCGTGTTTATTGTTTACTATTTGCGTTAGTGCTAAAACCTTTTCCATCGCTCTATTCAACTTTCACTTTCTATTTTTTTTTTTTTTTTTAGATAAAATCAGTATTGTATGCTTTTTCCAGATTTTTGTTGTCACATGAAATTTTTGTATTTTTTGGCAAACTTCTGTTTGTACAGGTATTTCAATGTTGTAAAAATTGTATATGCTTTTTTTTTTTAATTTGTATACATAGTACAGCTAATTATTTTCTTGTTGTTGTACATTTATTACAACATACCAATTATCTGCACTTGAAAAGTTTTTCAGAGTTCTAAAGAAATACAGGCAGTCCCCGGTTAACGGCAGGCTCGGTTAACAGTGATCTGGTTTTGTGGCACTTGTCTAGTGACGAAAATCGGCAATTTTCGGCGCCAAAAATCGCCGATTTCCGCTTATCGGCGCCGATAATCAGGTATTGGCGCTGATACATACCTAACAGAGGCACTGATAACCGAAAATCAGTGCTTTTCGGTGCCAATAACCCCCGAAAATCGCCGAAAAAGTGCCGAAAACTGCCAATTTTCGGTTAATGGTGATTTTCAGTTATCATCACACTCTCAGAAATGGAATCCCGCCGATAACTGAGGACTGCCTGTATACACTTACATAGTGAAGCTTTCATTTTCAATCTAGGCATTACTTCATAATATACACCGATCAGATAATTTTGTAATATTTTGGAAATATGACCAAAATGTTTTTCAAGAAGCTGGTGAAGTTGAGAATCACTGACACCATTTGTAGTAGACATTATAAGAAAAATTTAGTCATGAGTTCTTATCTCATGCCATTTCTAATTTTTATAGCTAAAGAAAAACCTTTGAACCTTTTTTATTTTAACTTCCAGTCACCAAAGGTATTTGAAGTTGTAGCTTATAACTCTGTTTGACCTTCTAGAAGAAGAAAAACTCGAAGCCAACCATACAGTTTTTAAAATGTGCTGATGCTGATGTTAAAGTTTATATAATATTTATGAAGAACTAGAAATAATACATTTGAGAGGCAGAATGTACTGTGACATACTGAATATCTTGTGTTAATTTGAACATTTCTGTAAATATTTCTTTTTCATTTTACAACACACTAAGGGATTTAATACAAAATTGATAGGTATGATGCATTGTTTCATGAGACTGAATCCTTGGATGTCAATTATCTTTTCACCACTGAACAGGAGGAGAAACAATGCAACAGCAGAATTGGAGTCAGAAATGCAAAAGATGGGAGTGTCTGAGGATATGGCAGCCAAAGTGAGTTTCTTTTATGCTAAAATTTCAATTAATAATGATTATTGTGTTGGGTAGCAAGGGGAGTAGTATTACTGCACTAGGAAGAGTCAGTAGTCAAGGATACAAATGCTCCATGGTCTAAGACAAAGGAGCATCTAGTTTATGGTTGTGGACTCCCTGGTGGCTGGAGGTTTCTCCAAGTCTCCAGCGACCAGCAGCATTCACGCTTGACACTCTAGGATGCATAGAAATAAAAATAACGGCATGCTTAGAGCTGTCCATGAACTGCAATAACAAATGGATACAGTCATTGTGTTTGTAGCTCCTAACCCTGTACCTTTCAGTGCAAGAAATTCCAAAAGAAAGTGCAGTATTTTAGTCCTGGTGTTGTGGATATCCACCCATGATGCAGAAGAGGAATGTACTGTATACACTGTATTATATTATGGCATTTAGTGAGACAGGAGTGAAATGACAAGGTTTACAGGACCGTAAAAGACTGAGGGGATGTGTATGGGTTGGTTGAGAGATGCAAAGCTAGGGAAGAGGCAGCACTCGAGATATCAGGAAGACTGTGAGGACGGGCAAAAGAGGATTAAATGTATACGGTTGAATGTGGCAGGAGGAAAATTGCGATAGAAAATGTTTATTTTTAAGGTGAAACTTGCCCTCTCTCATTTGCTCTGTCTGCGACTACTTTGTGCGTAGTTGCAGATAAAACAAATGATAAGAGGGTATCTGAAAAAAAAAAAAAAAAAAAAATTTATCACAAAAATCACTATTTTTGAGGTGAAACTTGTCGTCTGTCATTTGCTTTATCTGCTACTACCTGCCAAGTAGTTGCAGATAATGCAAATGAAAGAGGGAAAGCACCTAAAATATTGATTTTATCGTAAAAATCACCACTTTCAAGGACTGGGAATAAATGAAAGTGTAAGAGAATCTTTGGAGGAACCTGAATCTATGTTTAACTTGAACAGTGAGAGGGTAGTTATGGTTAGTGATCTGTGAGCAAAGGGTGAAAGAGACAGAAATGACATATTTTGGTAGGTATGGAGTTCTTAAGAGTGAATAAGTCACGAAAACCGTGTGGAAATGTATTCTGATAGGCGCTAGATTGTTGGAAATGTATGGTCTCTAAGGAAATGATGAGGAAAAGTTTGTCTAATTATTTAACACCAAGTCAATGGATGATAAGAAAAATGTTTTGAAATATTGAAAATAGATTATTTTAGTTGAAGGAAAGATTTAGAATGTGACCTTAAAATGTACTACGTAGTAGATTGCACAAGGAAATTGTATAAGGAGATGAGAATAACATATTAGATAGATGAAAAATTAATTTAAATAAAAGGTAGATGTAGAAGGAGTTAGATGAGTATGCAAAATTTATGGTTTGGGTTACAAAGCCAGCAGGGTTTGAATACGAGGGTAGGAGTTGTAATAGCGAAGTTACAGGGTTTGTGATGAAAAAAGGGAGATTGCTATAGTAAAATACACTTGCATGACAAAAGATGGTCATGCAACAGTGAACAAGAGGATGAATATGAAGAGCCATAGAAGTGGTGAAAATACTATAATGGTTCGAAAGATGTAACGGTGTGTTTGGAGAGGGTTTAGTCATGCGGAAAGCATGGAGGAAAGTAGGTTGGTGAAAAGGTTAGTTAGGAAAAGAACTGTCACGAAGGATGACTATAGAAAGATCCAGAAGGGCTGGTTAGATGTGAAGGAGATGCAGTAAAGGTTGGGGTAAAATAACCAGGAAGCACTAGTCTGTGTAGAGGATGGAGGCAACTGGTGCAGTGTATGTGGGTTTTCAAGTGCTGTTGATGAAGCTTCTGTATACTATAGAAGTATTTAGTGTAGAAACATGGGGGAGAATTCTAATTTTTAAATTAAGACGCCCTGAAAAATCAGTCAGTCAATCAATCATTTCCTGTGGCACCCACGGGGATGCATAGGGCCTCGACGAACTCACGCCCCCACATTCTGTCCTGGGCTAACTCCTCAGTATCTCCCCAACACTCTTCTCCTGCTTCCTGCCTCAGTGAGGACAACGTCTCCTTTGGCCTACCTCTACCTCTTCTACCAAGGGCAACCCACCCCAGTGTATCTCATACTATTCCCTGTCTTCTATACACAGGGCCTAGTCACTTCCAGCGCGAGAATCTAACATACTCATCGACCGGTTGCACCCCCGTTACTTCTCTAATTCTGTTATTTGATATCCTGTCCCTCCTGAAAAATGTTTATAATATTATGAGTTAAAATTGGTGCTGTATAATGTACAGTCTACACTGAAAGGTTCACAGATGGTGTAATATCTAAAAATGGTAAGTAATCATCTTTTTCTTTATGTAGCATTAATTGCATAGAAAGAATATGTTCGTTAAAGTTTTGTATGCTCTTTGCATCCAAGTGTTGAGGTATACAGTAATAGCAAAAATGTACTTTGGAAGCACATTGTAAGGAAAGTAGCAATGAGGAAGCAGTAAACAGCATGTGATACAAGGTAAGAGTAGTGACAAAAATTCCTCAGAAAGAGCATAAAAATGACAAATATTAGCACATAGTGGAAGCAGATCAACTGTAAGGAAGCATTTAGAAACACAATTGAGGTGGGAAAGAGGAAGAAAGTGCATGCAAAGGGCAGAGATCATATTAAGAGCAGTGCCCTAAGAGGACTGAAATGGAATACTGAATTGGGAATAAAAGAGATTTGTTACTGCACTTGAGAGGGATTTCTCACCTTGTGTGGTAGGAGGTTCATTTTTCTTTTTATAACTGTTTACGGTCACTCGCTTAGAACTCGAAGTGTACGGCAATGGTTTATCCATTCAACAAACACATATCTACATCTGTAGCTTCAAGAAGTACGCCTAAAGGTTCATCAGTAAATATTTAACAAATGATCCTACTTTTTGTATTTCCAGAGCACACTGAATCCATATGCTGCAGAATTTGTTCCAGCACAGAGCACGAGTGGATCATCAAACCCACCAGATCTTATCCCTAAAGTGAATTCTGAAGAGGAAAGTTCATGAGTTCGATTGTGAAATATTTTTTTCTTTTCTGAACAGGAAACTGCTGTAAAGCAGATTTTTAAAGTTATATATAAATTGCTTTAGTATCAGTGTTCCTAGGGACAGTAGTACTGAATTACCCTCAGTGAAGTTTGTTTAAAATTGATTGCTTAAATGTTAACTACCCTAATAGGTGTAGATTGGCAGTTATCAAGTACTGTATAGAGAATCTGAAGAAAGGTTTGGTATTTTCTTAGAGTAGTTTGTATCCTGAACCTTTGCATGATTAAGCAAATGATTTTACTTAAAGTTTATGTAAATATGAATTTTAAAGGCAATACAGTAACTGATGTTTTCAAGCTAATTTTGAGGGTAATTCTAAAAACTTAGGAAGGAACTTTTGCTGTAGCAAATCTGCCAAGTTCATGGTGGTAGTTTATAGGACTAACTGTTGGTACATGTGGTTTAGAGGAAATTATTGAAAAAAAAAAATGATGGTTTAAAGGAAATTATTGAAAAAAAAAATAATGGTATAGAGGAAATTATTGAAAAAAAAAAATTAATGTAGGTAGCTTGTTTGTTTTTAGTTCATATTCATAGATATTCAAATTGGGGCTTTGGTAAATTATTGCCATGAACATATAATTAGATTTCACCCAGTGTGCAAATTGCTACTAAGGCTTTTTAATTTTTTGTCAAAGAGATAGCAATGCTAGAATAATCAGGTTTCCTAGATTCTTTTTGAATTCAAAAAGATATCACCTCAGGAAACATATATGATTGAATCTTAAAGCCCTTAAGTTTTTTATTTGCTGCCATTCACATTCAAACTGTGAACTGTGAGCATGTGTGATATTACATTACTTGCCCTTGGAACATTCACTTGTATAAATGGACTCGTCAGTTGTGTGGTTGTGTAAAGTTCAAATGTACAGGTTGTGGATATTTCACAGTCATTTCACTATCCCTCTGTCTATTTATGTGACTGATTCTACTCTCTTGGAGTTCAGTGGGAGAGAAGTTAGATTTTTGTAAAAATTTTGTTATGCTCATTTAAAATTTATGAACACATTTAAGGAACTATGGTAATTCAATAGGTCATTTATTTTTTCAAATAAAATTCAGACTTTAATCCAAAACTGTTTCAGCAGAGATGAAGTAATTGCAATACAGTAAAGTACTGTATTATTTTAGAGAAAAGAGGAATTTAATAGTATAAAGAAGACTGTTCTGTCTTGCTCTATTTTAAAGTTTTTTAACTGTCTAGATTTTAATAATTAAACTAAGCACATCATTCAAAGCAGCGTACGTGTGAATTGGAGTAAAGTACTCTGTTGAAATAATGTATGGCTTCTACTTGCCAACCGAGTATGAGGCACCTCTCAACTGAGGATATTGGATCAAAGGTTAACTGAAGAAGCCACACTAAAAATCACAAACATTTGTAACGGTTTATTTGTTTAACGGAAAATATACTAACTTGTGAAAACAAAAGCTTTTTTAATCTAAATCATTTTTTAATCTTAATCATGAATGTGTCTTCTTTTGAAGGCAGGAATATTATACTGATGTTTTTTAGGAGTGGCACACATAAAAAGATATCATTTAACCTTTCAAGTGTAGAAAAAGTGAAAATGACTGTGCCCTTTCACTTTGCAAAACTGCCTCTTTAAAATTTTGTCACTTCTTGTGATAAGCTGTTGTTAACCTGAGAGATGTGGTAATCTTGTTTGGTAGCAAATGTTTGTTGTTCATGGTTACCACATATCCATGATACAGTTGTTGTAACTTCCAGATATAAAGCCAGATTACCATTTTTGTTGGAATATGGACTAACGCTATTAATATTAGTGCCTGATAATTTTTCGTGTAAAGCATAAAGAGTCTATCATTGTTTTTAAATTTTGGGAATTTTCTGGGTGTATCTGAAGTCTTGATGTTTTAGAGATCACTTGTTTGTAGTAAATAGTGTTATGGCTTCATTTTCACTTACACTGAATACTGGACTTAGCCTACATTATAGGCACTGGGTATAATAAAAAAAAAAAAAAAAATGGGTTTCTTGATAATTATGTAATGAAGCTAGAAAGGGTGCTCCCGAAATTCATCATACCTGTAGGTATTATGGTTTTATACGAGGATGAGTCTTAGTTCCACCATAATTGGGATAAAAAAAAACTTGCCAAGTATTGATGTCTTTCTTTACCAAAAGATAGGTTGGTATTATGTATAGATGTTGAATCTTTCTTGGAAAGACAGTAATACTTTTAGTTTCTGTTTTCGAGATGACTTCATGAGGATTTGATTGTACACCTTATACATGCTCCATCTCTCAAGGTCTCCCTCTCCTCACAGTACTGGTTAAAAGATGCAAGATGCAAAAGTAATGGTGATTGTATTGTATGATTGCTGCCTTTTCATCAAGGTGCATGTCTTCATTCTTTTCACAGCGCAAGTTTTTTCTTTCGTGCATTGCTAACAATCTAATTCATTAAATCTTTCCCAAAAAAAAGTTGCCTTGGCTGCTGTTTGCTGCATCTTTCTCAAATCAAAATCTATTTTACCTCTTGTATAATTATATTGTCATTCATACTGTACTGACATTTTGTAAATTATCATCTGGAATAGAATATTTAAAATCCATTGTTTTTTTTCTCCAAAGCCTTTATAGTCTTAAAGCCACTGGTTTGATGGATATCTCTTAATACCTCTGTTAACTGTCAATATTGTTTCATGGTAAGATATTTTTGGTATCTCCAGCATTTTCTTATGACTCCAAACTCCTACAAATAAGTAGGGAACATAAATGACAATTTGTTTGAACCAGAATTTTTTTTTTTTTTGTTCAGTAAGCTTTCATAGTTCACGTTTTCCTTTTATCTCACTGGTATTGCTGTGTGATAGCAAAATAAATTTTTAAATCATATTTTAGAGTTTGATGCTCATTATTTCAATCTTCAGTGGTTTTATATAGTGAACCTAATGTTTATATTGTCATGCTACATTTCAAATCCATTAGTGCTGAATAAATCAAAAGTAAGCACAGGAAAGCAAGATAGAAAGACCATAAACTTAACTTTTGAAAGGGGCCATGAAGATACTATGTATACATTTCAAAATGCAAATTCTTTTTCATACTTTTTTGAAATAACTATGTATACATTTCAAAATGCAAATTCTTTTTCATACTTTTTCGAAATACTTAAGTATTAGATATCAATGGTGATAATTAAGGACTGTAAAAATACTTGAGTATTAGATATCAATGGTGAAAATTAAGGACAGTAAAATTAAGAACACCACTAGACATGTAACAGTTACTGACAGAAAATAAATGATAGGCTTGAATCTTGATGGGTTTCAAAGTATACTAGGTATCTAGACATTGATATTGCTCTCACATGCAGTCCCCCATTCCATCTTCCAATCCATACCCCTAGTTTCAGTTGGGGTAAATGGAGAAAATGTACGTGGACCTGACTTCTTTAAATCATCCCTATTTTATTGCTCTTAACTAAATAACCTACAGTAATTATTATACACATTTACTGTATATATATATGTATACCTGTGTACACACACACACACACACACACACACACACACACACACACACACACATATATATATATATATATATATATATATATATATATATATATATATATATATATATATATATACTGTACATACACAGTCGTCACCGACTGTTCACCACGGATTTGATCTTACACGCTGAATGTTGCATCAAGTTACGGCGCCGTTGATTGCACTAACGTCAAGAATAGGCATCAAGTTAACAGCGTTTACGGCACTGTAACTTGATGCAACATCAAGTTACACCACCAGAAGTGCTGTTAACTGCACTAACGGCAAGAATAGGCATAAGGTTAACAGTGCTTACGGCTCTGTAACTTGATGCAACATCAAGTTACGGTGCCATAGGTGCGAACTTATGGCAAGGCACTGGAACAGATCCCTGCCGGAAGCCAAGGAACTACTGTACATAACAGGTTTTAGACATAAGAAAACTGACTATATTATTTTTAGAAATTGATACATTAAAACCTCTATATAACAAAATATCAGCAAAATTTAAAAGAGAAGTAATTCAAGGAAGAATCATTTCATAAAGGAAATATGTATCAGATCTCTCTAATAATACTCCGACACAAAAAATATGGGAAAAATTCAAGAAAATAAATGGTACCCATAAAACAGACCAACCAATCACCCAATTACAAAGAAATCTCTTATAGTTGGTATTGGCCAGAATACTCGTAGTGCTTGTTGGCACAGTAACAGAATATAAAGAGCTCAGGACAGGAGGGTCCTAACTCATTTTCATATAAGTAACTTACCAAGTAAGTTACATAAATGAATCCTGCATGGGTACCATTTATTTTCCTGAATTTTTCCCATATTTTTTGTGTCGGAGTATTATTTGAGAGATCTGATACATATTTCCTTTATGAAATGATTCTTCCTTGAATTACTTCTCTTTTAAATTTTGCTGATATTTTGTTATATAGAGGTTTTAATGTATCAATTTCTAAAAATAATACAGTCAGTTTTTGTCAATTTTCTTCTAATATCAGTAATGTTTTATTTATTTTCCTAAACTTTCTATTCAAATGATCTAACCATCCTCCAATTTGGTGTTTTATTTTTATTAAATTCTGTTAGCTTCTCAGACCACCATGGGACTTTGTGTTTTGTTGGACGAGATTTTGATTTTGGTACTGCTTTATCGGCAGAATTTTTAATGAAATCAACAAGAAATCTATTTGTTTCATTATGATCTTGTACATACTCAAATAGTGGGATATGCCTAGTGTGGAATTCATATACAGTAGTTCCCAATTCGCTAGATATGTTATACTGAGGGATATGCTTGGGCGGGATTATTTTGTAATAATGAAATTAATATTGGGAAATGCTCACTGGTGTGCAAGTCATCAACTGTATTTCAATCCAAGCTGTCTATTGTACTATGACTGTAACGTAAAGGCCTCCTCCTCCCCGCAGGGGGAGACGTTATCTCAGGTTTTCACTAATTGTGTATACCGAGAATGAAACTGACCTGGGTTTATGGGTATGTCTCCTGCCACGCTACCCCCACCGACATCCGGTGGGGTTGGGTCTCCCGCCAATTGTATCAGCGTTCCAAACAAAGTTTGAAAATTTATATCTCGGACGTGTCGATTTTAAAGAGATAAAAGCTTTTACAGTGTTTTGGTAAGTATAATGAAACATCATTTTATCATAAAAATGTCATTTTTGAAAAATATGCCCTGATTTTGTTATTTATACAGCACATGTTTGAATCTATGAACTCTTCTATTTTACTTCCTGCTCTATTTGAGTTTGTACAATTACAGTCCCGCATTGGGTTGAGGACATTAAAATCGCCTACTATTAAAGTAGGTTCTTTGGCATTGTTAAATAATTAAGTTTATCAACGTCGTAATTTTTATTAGGTTGGTTGTATAAATTATAAATTACATAATTTTCATTTTTCATTCGTATTCTAATACTTGTTATCTGCAGGTCAGTAAAGTTTACAGGTACTTTGTCATAATACACTTTGCTATGTACATACATGGCAGTACCTAAATTTCCTTCTTCCTCTCCAGATGTAAATGCTACGGCATATCTACCTATTGCTGATATTGTTTTGCTGACATGTTGTAAACATAATATCACTGGTTCGTATTCTTTTAATAATCTTTGTATTTCTCCCAGGTGTAATCTGGTCTGTAGACCATTTACTTTCCATTGTATAATATAGCTATTGAAAATATTGTGTTATAGTGGTAGAGTTTTAGTATCTTTCATGTATTATCAACTAAGATTTTTCTAATAATTTACTCATGGCTTTCATCTGTTTTACTTTATAATATACTAAGTGCTCAACGCACTTGCAACCTTTCTCATGGGTAATTAAATCCGTGGTTTCTTTTTTTCTATATTTCATAAAATTTCTTATGATGTTTGCTAAACCATCTTTTGTTATATTTTTGTTATCATTGCACAATTCAACAAAACAATCATTACATCCACGTGTGTTTTCATGTCCATTTCTTGTTTCATTTGTGCTTGTACCAATTATTGGTGATGGAGTAATCTCCTCTCCCTTGACATAATCAATTTTATCTATGGTATGGTTCTATTCTACTTCTTCAGTGTTTTGGATGTCTGCATCCATTGGTTTTACTACTATTTTAGGAGATAAAAGTATATTCTTGGCTTGTTTTTGTTCTTTCTTTATATCCTTTGTCTTTGGTTTAACTGACGTTGCTCTGATAATGGCTGGTTTTTCATTTTGGGTGGTGTTCTCTCTAAAGATGACATTTTTATGATAAAGTTTTATATATACCTACCAAGCAATTGCATAGCTACAAGCTTCCTACCACGGCAGTCCAAAAATTCAAATTTCGTGCTGGCGCTACCATCGCTAGCGTAGGTGACAGGGACCCGTCCACTATCGGGACTGACAGGTACAACTCAGCGGGAAACATCAATTCGTTTGAGCCCTGATGTCCATCTTTGGGGTGGAGGGAGGTTTCCGATTATGTAATTGCTTGCTAAGTATGTATAAAACTTTATTTTATCATAAAAATGTCATTTTTATATAAGTGACTTACCAAGTAATTACATAACTGACTCCACATTGAGAGGTGGAAGGCTACATGGACATACTGTATTCCCATCCAAAACATTAATAAAGATAATGATTTTAAACTAGAAAGGTTGCTAGCATTGGAAATGCTTGTTGCACCTTACCTGGTACGAGAGCTGCTGCAGGTGATTACTGCCTCAGTCGGCGCTCATCTTAACCTATAGAGGGCATGGCAGTATGGCCCCTACTGAGTGGGTATTTTGCAGCCATGGAAGTTCACCAATGAATGGCAAAGACAAAACAGTACCCTTGCTCTGGCATAGACCAGAATAAAAAACAGCGCTGTCACCCACCACCAAAATTAAAAACCACAACCCCAACCATTAAAAATGGGCGGGTACTCCAGGTACACAGTACCTCCAAGTCTCCCTTAAACTCAACAACCTTACAGCAAGGCGAGGAGACGGTAGAGAGACAGATAGCCTCCCCCAACACCATGCCAGCCACGGATAAAGGCCCTAACTTATTAAGGTTCTCCTCGAACACTATTTCGACATCCTTAAGGTAGTGCGACACAAAAACTGACTTAAACCTCCAGAATGTTGACTGCAGAATAGACGACAAGGACACACTGTGCCGAAATGCAAGGAAAGTGAGCTTCTGAAATCAGACTTCTCAGGAAAAAAGAGCGTTTTTTCAAAGCGGGCATGAAAGGTTCCTCACGGAGCACCAGAGGTTGTTCGAGGGTCCCCTGATCTTTTCAGTCCTAAGGAGGTAGTGCCGTGAGGCCCTTTCAGGACAAAAAAAGTCTCTCCTCTTCCTCTGGCCCGAGAACGTCCATCAAGCTTTTAATGACGAATGAGCAGGGCCAGGGATGGCAAACATCCTCATCCTTGGCGAGGAAACCAAGAGAGAGAGAGTCTTCTTGGTGAGAGACTTGAAAGAAGTTGAACATAGTGGTTTAAAGGAGGAGCTTGAGAGCCACTTCAATACGACATCCAAGTTTCAGGAGACTGCACCTGGCCTCTCTAACTTGAAAGTTTCGAAGGATCTGATGAGGTCGCTAAGATCCTGATTCGCGGACAGGTTAAGGCCTCTATGCTTGAACACTGAGCTAAGCATTGATCTGTATTCCTTAATCGTAGAGGGCAACAACTTCCTTGAGGTCCTCATGAGGAGTAAGAAGTCTGCTATCTGGCTCACAAAGGTTTCTGAAGAGATGTTATTCTGTCCGCACCATCTTCTGAAAACTGTCCACTTAGACTGGTAGAGCCTGTTAAAAGAAGCTCGTCGTTGACATCTAGCAATAGCTTCTGCAGCCCTTCGCGAGAAACCTTTCGCTCTGACAAGGCTCCTGACAGTCTGAATCCTATCAAGGCCACAGCAGACAATCCTTGATGGCACCTGAGGAAGTGGGGCTGTCTCAGCAGCGAATGTTTTTGTGGAAGGAGCCTTGGAAAATCCACAAGCAGTTGCAGCAGGTTCGGAAACCCTTCCATTCTCAGCCAGAATGGTGCGAAGAGTGTCAATGAGACATTTTGATGTGACGTGAACTTGTTCAGCACCTCTCTGATCAACCCGAGGGGAGGAAAGGCATAAATGTCGAGACCTGTCCAGTCCAAGAGCATGGTGTCCGTTGCCTATGCAAGAGGGTCCAGGACTGGGGAGCAAAAGAGAGGAAGGTGGTGGTTCCTCCACACTGCGAAGAGATCTATTGAAGGCTTGCCCCAAAGCTTCCAAAGATCTAAGCAGACTTTGGAGTCTAGGGTCCACTCTTTCGGCAGTACCTGGTAACCGCGGCTCAACTTGTCTGCCAGGACATTCATTTTTCCTTCAACGAAGCGAGGGAGAAGCTCGACTTGATTCTGCTCCGCCCAGAGAAGGAGGTCTTTCGCTGCCTCGCAGAGAGTGAAGGAGTGGGTGCCTCCCTTCTTGCGGACCTACAAAGCGCTGTAGTGTTGTCAGCGTAGATTGCTGCGATTTTGCCTGAGACTAGCGGAGAGAAGGCCTGAAGACCCAGGTGAATAGCTTTTAATTCCTTGACACTTATGTGTAGCAACTTCTGATCCAATGTCCAGGTCCCGGAGGCC